>NC_133666.1:493279092-493476665 GCF_037893015.1 Macrotis lagotis
AGAAGAAATTGTAAAAAATGGGAAAAGTCCTACATGTTCCAAAATATTCATAGCAGCCCTTTTTTGTAGTGGTAAAGAATTGGAAATTGAGGGGATGCCCATAAATTGGGGAATGACTAAACAAGTTATGGTACAAGAATACTATGGAATATTATTCTATAAGAATCAATACATGGTTAGACTCTAAAGAAGCATGGAAGACTTATGGGATCTGATGCTGAATAAAGAGAATAGAGCCAAGAGAACAATTTACACATCAACCTTATGTGATGAGCAAACTTGATGGAAGCAATCCCTCTAGACAGTTCCTAGGACAACTGTATTTGACGGATTATGGACTATATTATCACAAACCAAAGAAAGAAAAACAAAACAAAACAAAATATACAGAAAAAAATACCCCTACCGAATGTGATGAACACTTTATCAAAACTATCTCTTATGCATCTCTTTCCCTTAATTCTAATTCTTCATGCCAAAACCCACTAATTTGTAAATATGTTTAACAAAATATGCATGTAAAATGCTAACCTAACTGTTCCCATCTGAGGGGAGGGTAGTGGGAAGGGAGGGTGGAGGGAAACTTTGTAACTTGGAAATATAAATGTACAAATGGATGAAAATAAATTTAAAAGAAAAAGGAAAATTGTCAACACATAAAGGCCAAGCATGAATGCAAGCAGTATTCATCTAGAGACCTTCTTCCAAGTTGATTAATGATTTGTCTCTAAGGTCAGTCAAAAAACTAGCTTTCAAGTCCAACTGATTGTACTGTCATGCCAAAGCACGATGAACTTTATCAAATCTAGTTAAGTTTTATCCAATACAAGTGTCCAAGTAAATAATGAAGATGTTTCATCTGGCATGATCTGTTTTTGATAAAGTTGACCTTGCTTTGTGTTATTTCCATTCTCATTTCTGGTGCTCCTTAACTGTCCTTTTAACTACATAGTTTAGAATTTTGCTTAGCAACAAAGTCAAATTTACTGGAGTCTAGTTCATAGAGGCCCCTTCTCTTTTCTGGATATAAGGATATTTGTCTTTCACCAAATAGGAAGTACCAGTCCCATTCTTCATCATCTCACTGACAACATCCTAGAACGTTATTTATATTGGCCAAAGGACTTTGATTTGTGAAGGGTATCTGAGCCCCCTCTATCCCTTCACAGATTTGAGTATCAAATCCTTTTCAACATTTTTTTTATATCTTTCCCATGCTAAAGATTATTCTCACTGATAGAGAAGGCACAAGAAAAATAATTATTTCTAATTATAGAGTGGCCCTGCCTTCTCCCTATTTTCAGTTATTTTCATCCCAGTCAATCTGAGTAGCATTTATGATCCTCTTTTCATTAACATGGATAAAACATTTATTTTGTTTACTTTACTCTTACTTATTAACCTTGGATCATGCTAAGCTTTGTTACTTCTGATGTTATTTTTTCCCCATGCTTTTGTATTCTTTCCTTATTGCCTGGTTTTTGTCCATTTTTATAACTATCTTTTAAAAATCTGTTAATTCCCTATGCTTCCACATGATCATTTCTCTTTGTGTCATAAGTATTTCATTTTAAAGAGTTCATTCCTTTTGATCTGACTTACTCTATAGAATTTTCCTTCAGCAATAAAATCATAGCTCTTCTCCCAGTTCATCATTTTGATCACTTTTGGCTGAATGAAGAATAGTTATTTTACAATCAAGAATTTGAAAGTTGAAACAGACCTTAATCTAGTTCAACTCATACATGAAGGTATCCACACCATAACATACCTGACATACTTGATACTTGACAAGTACTTGTCCAATCTCTACCTGAAGATCTCCAATGAGATCTTAAATGGGAGAGGGGAAGCTGTCACCTCAAAACCGACCATTGGGTAGTTAGGTAGGTAAGGTAGCACAGTATATAGAGTACTGGTCCTGGAGTCCAGAGGACTTGAGTTCAAATCCAGCCTCATACACTTAATACTTCCTTAGTTATGTGACCTTGGGCAAGTCACTTGACCCCATTGCCTTGCAAATTTTTTTCCTAACTTTCTTTTTTAGGTTTTTTTCAAGGCAATGGGGTTAAGTGGCTTGCTCAAGGCCACACAACTAAGTAATTATTAAGTGTCTGAGGCCGGATTTGAACTCAGGTACTCTTGACTCCAGGGCCAGTGCTCTATCCACTGCACCATCTAGCCACCCCCTTTTTTAATTTTCATTCATAATTTAATCCTAAACTAACATCTCTGCAACTTACTCATTGTTCCTAGTTTGGGTTCTCAGAGGCAAACAGAATAAACCTAATTCTTTCTCCATAACATTTCTTCAAATAATTAAACATAGGTATAATGTTATGCTTCAATTATTTCAACTCCAAGCTAAGCATACCAGATTCCTTCAACTGATTTATCGCCATAGAACCAACACCCTTCATCATCTTGGGAGTCCTTCTTAGTATATTCTTCAGCTTATCAGTGTTCTGTAGTGCCCAGAATTTAGCATAATACTCCAGATTAGATCTGACATGGGCAGAGTATCACCTCCCTATTCCTGGAAACTATATTTCACAATTCTAGTCAAGGTTGCATTAGCTTTTGTGGTCATCACATCACACTACTATCTCAAGTTGAGTTACAATTCACTAAAATCCCAGGTATTTTTCAAAACAATTGCTTTCTAATCATGCCTCTCCTATCCTGTACTTGCAAATTTTATTTTTCATATCCAAGTTATTCTTACCAATATACTTGGTCCTATCCAGCTCTAAATTTATGATCTTCATATATTTCAGCCTGACAATATCTTTTAGGATACTGACTTTGAAATTAAGGACACTACCAATTCTTTCATTGCATCATTTACAAATGTGATGAGTTTGCCATCTTTGCATTTATCTAAGTCATTACCAAAAATGTCAACCAGTATAGAGTCAAGCACAGATCCATAGGTGATTCTACTGGAGACTCCTTCCATGCTCACACAGACCAATCAACAACTACTTTTTGACTCAGAAAGGTCTGATTCCATCTGATTATATTATTGCAAAATCTACATCTTTCCATTTCATTCTCAAGAACAGTATGAGATACTTTTTTTAAAAATAAAGTTTTGTGGGGGGCAGCTAGGTGGCGTAGTGGATAGAGCACCGGCCTTGGAGTCAGGAGTACCTGGATTCAAATCCGGTCTCAGACACTTAATAATTACCTAGCTGTGTGGCCTTGGGCAAGCCACCCACTTAACCCCATTTGCCTTTGCAAAAACCTAAAAAAAATAAATTTTTGCTAAAATCTAAGCAAACAATACCTACTGTATTCTTTTTATCTACTAATTTAATTATCCTGTCAAAAAGAGGAATTAGATTCTTCTGGCATGACCTGTTCTTGAGAAATCATGATAGTTCTTTGTAAACCACTTTTCTTTCTAAATTTATATCAATCATCTCTTTAATTAGTTCTAGAATTTTTCCATGAATTGAATTAAAACTCATAGACATAATTTACAAACTGTTTTCTTCTTTTTCTGAGAATTTGATCATTTGTCCTTCTATGGTTCAAAAAATTGGGGCAGTTATGGAGGAATGAGTCAGACTCTGAAGATATCACACAGATGGAGTAAGACTTTCCCTCCCAAACTCTGATCTTCCAGAAGCACTGAGCTCTTTATGCCTTTGGTTTCCTAAAGCTTATGTCTCTTACAATTATTATACTCCATACAACAAGTGATCTTTTGGATCAAGGTGAATTCACATTGAATAAATGCTCTTTGACTACCTTAACACCTTACATTCTTTCATCTTGGTGGGGGATGACATGCCAAAGACAATGGGCACATGGGAGAAGTACTCAGTGTACAGTCTCCTAATTACAGAAAGGACAGGACCTCTAATATGTTAGATTTCCAGAGAATTTGTGATGGATTTGTATCCCTTCAATTAGGCAAATCAATGGAGAGACTGCTGGGCCTAGAATTAGAAAGGCCCAAGTTCAAATTCAGTCACAGATACTGTGTATTATAGGCAAGCCATTAACTTATTTTCCTCAGTTTCTTCAATTGTAAAATAGAGATAACAATAACATCTACCTTACATGTTGTATTGAGGATCAGATGAGACAGTTGTAAATTGTTTAGCAAAATGCCTGGTATATAGTGGCACTATATAAATATAGCTATCATTTTCATTATTTCAGAACAAGCCCTTTACTAACCCAGACCCTCAAAATTTAGAGTCTATGATATGTGTGACCTCCTTCCAAGCTGGGCCCTCTTCATCTTGGCCAATTTGTTGAAAGAGAAGTGTTCCTTTAAAGTTGTAATTTGTCTTTCTCTGGTTATTAACGATTTTGAACATTTTTCAGATGGCTTCAGATAGTTCACATTTCTTATTTTGAAAACCTCATAGCTTTTGACAACTAGTCTATTGGGCATAGGGGTCTTAATTTTATAGATTAGTGTCACTTTCCTGTACATTAAAGGTATTTAATTTTATTTATGTCATACACTCCTTTGGTAGAATGATAAACCTACAGACCCTTTTTCAAGAATAATATTTTTAAACACATAAAACAAAATACGTACAGTAACAAAGGAAGCCAACCATTATTGATTTTTATTTCATTATTTGAAATAGTTACCATTTTTTTTATTTCACTGAATACAGGTTAAGAATTCTAACTCAGGGGCGGCTAGGTGGTGCAGTGGATAAAGCACTGGCCCTGGAATCAGGAGTACCTGGGTTCAAATCTGGTCTCAGACACTTAATAATTACCTAGCTGTGTGGCCTTGGGCAAGCCACTTAACCCCGTTTGCCTAAAAACCTAAAAAAAAAAGAGAATTCTAGCTCATAGATTTTAGATATGAAACTTTTATCTGAGATGTTTAATGCAAAGATTTTCCCCTAATCTATATCTTTATTTTTATTCTAGTTGGATTAATTTTGTTTACCAGCATTAATTTTTGATAACTTATATACTTTTTTGAGTCTTATTATTAATACATGTTTTCCACATTGTTATTTTTCCCATGCTAGAAAGCAGAAATCGTTTTAAAAACCTTTCAAACACAATCCCAAACCTCTTAAAATTGATTCTCTTGGTCAGATGATATTACTTAAGTATATACCTTCCATTTGATTTTCCCCTATCTGGACACTGACCAAGCCTAATGAGTATGAGGAGCATGGAGCTTTAATGCAACAAAAAAAGTCTGCTGTGTTCAAGCCTAGTCTGGTAGCCAATAAAGGGTTGAGTACAATAAAGACAAATATCCTATGCAATGACATCTTATCTTCTTCCTTTTTCCTTACTAGCCAAAGAAAAGTTTGATTTGGATTGAATGCCAGAAATGTAGGCCCAGAGCTAACAGGGTATTATAAGTTCACTCTAGTTCAAAGGCTCTGAAAAAGCTTCTTGGCTAAGAAAATAAAAATAAAAAATAAATAAATGCTTCCCTAATATATTTGCCAAGGTCAAAATTCCACAGCCAGCTCTTCATTGTTTTGTTCCTTTGGTTTGAGAAATTGCACCCTTCAGATGCTCAGTCATTTAGAGTTTCTGGTGAATCAATTTAGTAAAGGCTTTACAATTGGTTTTGATACCAAACTAGAGTGAGAAAAAAATCAAGGATAAAATAGAATATGGCAGACCAACTATGACAGAGTCAGAGAAGTATAGATTTCAATAAAGTGATGTGAGCAGAGCTAGTAAGACAATACAAATGATGAACATAGCAATCATGTAAGGAAAAACAACACTGAAAGATCTTAGTTAGCCATGATTTTAAGATGGATGATGAAATATACCTTCCTGGGGAGGCTAGGTGGCATAATGGATAAAGCACCGGCCTTGGAGTCAGGAGTGCCTGGGTTCAAATCCAGTCTCAGACACTTTATAATTACCTAGCTGTGTGGCCTTGGGCAAGCCACTTAACCCCATTTGCCTTGCAAAAGCCTAGAAAAAAAAAGAAAGAAATATACCTTCCGTCTCTTGCTGGACAAGTAATGGACTCATCATAGCCAGTGTAATGATTTGTTTTGTTTGGCAGTACATATTTGTTATAATATGGGGGTACTTCTGCTGGGCAGGAGGCAGAGAGAATGTGAATCAGTGGATAATTATAGATAATAAAAAAAGAGTATCAACAAAGCATTTTTTAATATACAGAGGGAAGAAGGGTGAGATGCAGAGGTGATTAGAGAGGGAAATCTGTGACTATGTTACTAAACTCATCTATTTCTTTAAAAACATGGTTTATAGTTCACTGTTTCTTGTACAGTCTTTTTCCTTATTCTTTCTGTCTTGAAACATTTGTGATTGTTGAGGATGCTGAATTCACAATTTTTAAAATAAACTGTTTTAAGTGTTTTTTTTTAAAAAAAAAAACTATTAATGGCAAATTGTAGCCATGTCCATAATTCAGCTAACTCAGTTCTTCATTGCTTGGTTTGAAGTCTAATTTTTTAGTCAAGTGTCAACTCAATTGTTGATTGAACCTATGACTAGACCTTTTCCATCCCCCCAGTATGTTCTCTATTCCACTTTCTTCACCTTGCCTCCCATTCCCTTGCCCTGATGATATCCCTTTGACACTAAGCAGTAACAGCAGAAATTGGGCATGGGCCAGTATCTCACCCTATTTACAAAGATAAGGTCAAAATGGATACAAAAACCTAGCTATAAAGAGAGATTTTACAAGAAAATTAGAAGAAAATGGAACATATTATTTATCAGATTTATGGAGAGGCTAACACTTTATGAATAAACAAGAGATAGAGAGCAAAGTTAGATGTAAAATAATAGTTTAAATTACATTAAATGAAAAAAGTTTTTATACAAATAAAACATATAAAACCAAGATCAAAAGGAAAGCAAGGAATGGGAAAAAATTTATAAACAGTTTATTGAATAAAGGTCTCTAGCTAAAATACATAAAGAATTTTTTCAAATCTATAAGAATTTGAGCTATTTCCCACTTGATAAATGGTCAAAGGATATAAACAGGCAGTTCCCAATGAAGAAATCAAAATAATTTATAGTTATATAAAAATGCTCTAAATCATTATTGATTTGAGAAATATAGATTAAAACAATCTTGAAATATTATTTTACATCCACCAGATTGGTTAAAATGATAGATAGAAAGAAAGGGAAAGTGACAAACATTGGAGAGGATGTGAAAAAATTGGGACACCAATTCATTGTGGGTGGAATTGTGAACTGAGAACAATCTAGGATTATGCCCCAAAAGTTATTAAACTACCTAAACTACCTTTAACTCACTAATAACACTATTTGATCTATTCCAAAGCTAATTAGGGAAAAAGGGGAAAGAATGTATATGTTCTAAAATGTTTATAGCAGCTCTGCAAAGAACTAGAAATTTCAGAAATGTCCATCACTTAGGGATTTAGCTGAACAAGTTGAAGTCAATAATTTAGAAAAACATGGAAAGACATATAAAATAAGAAAAGAGAGAAATTATCAGGATCAAGAGAACAAGAGTAATAATGTTTTAAGAATGACTTTGAGCAAGTAAATTATTAACTTATTAACTCTAAGTTATTAACTATGGATAAAGATGCTATCTGTATTCAGAGAAAGAACTGATAAATAGAAGCATTTATAAAATAATTTTACACATATGTTTACATATATGTATATATTTTACATATATGTATATATTTTTACATATATGTATATAGACCAAATTGTGTCTAATGGCAACCATCTCTGAAGCGGGAGGGGGGTAGAAGAAGGGAAAGGGGGGAAAAAGGAAAAAGAAATTTACTTAATGATTTTATTGTATATTTGAAAGGGATAGGAATTGTGCATAGTAGATTTGCAACTTCATATATAATCATATTTTTATTGTATTATGTTATTGAAATTTTTGTTTTATTTTATGAATTAGAAAAAAATTTTAAATGAATCCAAAAGCAGTCAAAAATGATTATTAATTATAATAACCTCATAGAAAGAAATGAGAGGCAGGATGACATAGCAGATAGATGAGAACCATGAAGTCTTAAGTTCAAGCCCTGCCATGGGACCTCCATTAAGTCATAATCTTTTATTGCTCTAGGCAGTTCCCTAAGTCTGTAAGATGCAGAGAAAATGGAAATTGAATTGATAAAGGATGTTTCCTCATCCTGGAGTTATCAGTAGCCATGAAAATCCAGTGATAGATAGAAACCCTCCTAAAGGTAACTGTACCCCAAACTACATTTGACTTTATAAAAGAAACATAGACATAAATGAAAGAAGTCAATATAAACTACGAAAAGTATGATCATATTCCAATATTGTTTTGTATTCTGTAGCAAGGGAAGCAAAAAATGATAACATTGAGTTTTCTTTCCATTCAGTTATTATTATTATTTGGGGGGGGGGGGGCGGTTGCAAGGCAAATGGGATTAAGGCTTGCCCAAGGCCACACAAGCTAGCTAATTATTAAGTGTCTGAGGCCAAATTTGAACTCAGGTACTCCTGACTCCAGGGCTAGTACTCTATCCACTGCGCCACCTATCCACCCCCTTTCCATTCAATTGAATGAGAATTTATTTATTATATGCTTATTAAGTTCCAGGGACTCTACTAGGCACTGGAAATGCAGACATGAAAACATTCCATGCCTTCCAAAAGTTTATATATTCTACTGAGATAATTTGTAAAGCACTTAGCATAGTGACTGGAATATAATATACATTACATAAATGATTTCTTGTTGCTTAGTCATTTCAGTTATAGTCAAGTCTTTGTGACCCCATGTTAAGGTTCTATTGTCAAAGATGCTAAAGTGTTTTTCCATTTCCTTCTCAGCTCATTTTACAGATGGAAAAAATGAAGCAAACAGGGTTAACTGACTTACTCAGGATCACACAGCTAGTAAGTATCTGAGGTCAGATTTGAACTCAAGAAAACTTATTTTTCTGATTTTAGGCCTAGCATTCTATCTACTTTGCCACTTAGCTGCCCTATTTAAATTATTATTATTATTATTATTATTATTATTATAGGAAATATTTGAATAAATTATTAAATACAAAATATGCACAAGGTAATTAGGAGGAGGCAGAATCACTAACAATTAGGAAGAGGGGAAATCAGGAAAGGATTCTTGTAGGAGATGATACTTGAGCTGAGTCTTGGAGGGAGAGATAATTGCAGTCAGAAGTACAGAGGGAAGGTCTGTCAGACACTGGGGACAATCTATGCAAAGACTCAGAGACAGATGTGGGGACATATAAAGGCAGCAAACATGATGATTTGTTTCCAGTGTGGGTGATATAAAGTAAATCAAGAAAGATGATAAGTTGGGGTCAGAATATAAAGGACTTTTCATGTCAACAGACAAATTTGTGTCTTTTTTATTATAATGATAATAGAGAGTCCCTAAAGATACTAGAGTGGGGGAACTTCTTGATAAGTTCTATGCTTCAAAAATATCAATTTGACAACTGTATGGAGGATAGATTGGAGAAGGGAAAGATTTTAGAGGGGTAGCAATTGAGAGGCTAATGTGGTAGCCCAGGTGAGACCTGGTGAGGTCCTGAACTAGAGTGAGGTTTTTTTAAGTGGAGAAGAGTGGATAGGCTTAAGGAATATTGTAAAATGGGCTAAATATATTACATCATCCTGATTTAGACATTACAGTGATGATACAGCATCTTCTATCCTGACTTTGAACAAGTAACAAACCCTATAAACCTCAGTTCCTTATAAAGTGGACAAATAAACATTCAAAAATTGGATAAGTAACACTCAAAATTTATATCTCTCACATAGTTGTAAGAAAAAAAGACTGCAATACAATATTCTTTACTGAAAATATTGAAAATACCACTGTTTTCAGATTCAAAGAATTCAGGTTTAAACCCTGGTTCTGTTGTGTCATCCTCTTTGAATTTAGGCAAATCATTTCACTTCTCTGAGACTGTGTGTCTTCATCTGTAAAATGAGGAAGTTGTCATAAGAAATAGAGCATAGATACAGAGAAACAAGGGAAAACTTATACTAAGTGATGCAGAGTGAGTTGAGCAAGACCAACAAAACAGTTCACGTGATGATGACCAAAACAATATGAAGAAAAACAGCTTTGAAAGACCTCAAAACTCTGGTCAGAGCAGCAAAGAATAAACAATGTCTGCAAAAGTCTGATGATGAAAATGCCTCCCATTTCTTGACAGAGAGGTAACAGACTCAGGATGCTGAATGAGAGATGTGTTTTCAGACATGGCCAATGTGTTGACTTGTTTTCTTGAACAACACATTTATTATATCAGGACTTCAATTGAGGAGGTGGGGTGATCCCTAAGGGAGAGCGGCAAAAGAAAGAGAGAGAGAAAGAGGAAGAAAGAAACAGGGCAAGAGTTGCCAATGCACAGAAGAAAATGAAAGGTATGGAAATGGACAGTGTCAGGTTATATTACTGCCCCTATTGTATTCAATATAGAAATACTTTCTTATAAACTATGTAACAGAGGTTACAAGCCTCTTACCTCTATTTAAAAATATGTTGAAATATTTATGTTTATTAATGATTGACAATAATATCTATGTTTGTTAATGATGTACAATAAAAAAAGAAAGTGGGGTGGAGGGGAGAGAATGGAGGACATTATACTAGATATTCTGTAGAGTATTTCTGTAGTTGAAAGAAATTTAAGGCTAGCAAATGCATCAAGCCTCCATGGCAGTACTGTGATTTAATTAAAAATAAGCAACCTTACCCGTGAGAAACTGGTAGAAAAAAAATAAAATAAATATAAAGTTCCATTTAGGATGAAAGGATTTAACCTTTTATATTTGCCAAATCAATTGCTTCTCTTTCTCCAGTTTAGTCAGTTTAGTTTTACTCTGTGAGGACTAAGAGGTCTCAATAGTGGAAGGGAATCCTTTCACTCTGTGTGATCTCCTGCCACAGTAGGACACAGTAAATATTAACACACCAACATACCAGCTACAGCAAATAATAGCAGTTATTATTTGAGGAAGTGAGGGTCAAAACCTGAGGCAGGAAAAATGTTGTCATAAATAATCCTTTGGAAAAATAAATCGTCTGCAAGACAGCAGAAAATCCAATCTGGACTCTTTCTGTTTTGAGAAGTGCTTAAATGCAACTTTTGGGAAGTTGCATTCCTAGGACCACCACAATCTCAGGAAAGGATTTGAAAAGTTAAGTTTCATCCATTAAACTGAAAGAAAATCCCATAGAAACAGATTTAAAATAAATCTAATTTGGTACCAAAGGTTTCTTTTCTGGGAATCACAGGACTCTCAGTTCATTGCTGCATTTTTCAAGGAAAAGGTTTTTGGAAAACATTCATTGTTGAACTTTCAACCAATTACTTAAGATCTTTTAGAAATGGTATCCTCCCAATGAAATGCTGACTCATCTCACCTGGGGAGCTGCCATAATAACTAGGATTTGTATTACTCAAAAGGCTTAAGGGGAAAGAGCAGTCAGCCCTTGGACTGTTTGACTACAGATTGGAGAGATTTGAGGCCAAAAGTTTGAAAGGATTCTCAAACCTTTCTTCGGAATTACTGGAGTTTTAATTTGAATACCTTTAGGACTATGATTTGCATGATATAGTCTATTACAAAACTGGACACCAGTTGTTCTTTGGAACTTGCAAATATGAATCTATTCACCCCACTTGTTGAGAGAGACAGACAGAGAGAGAGAGAGAGAGAGAGAGAGAGAGAGAGAGAGAGAGAGAGAATGAAAATGAGACAGAGAAACAGACAGAAAGAAAGAAAATGAGAAAGAGAAACAGAAAAAAATGAGAGAGAGAAAGAGACAAGAGAGAGGATGAGAGAGACCAAACCTGTTTTCTCTAATATTTATTTTACTAAGCCCTGAACGCTCATATGTAAAGAAATTCAACTTTATGCCAACAACAAATTATTCTTAACAATCTAAGTTTGTCAACTATTCCAACTTATTATCTGAGTTCAAAAGTAACTTTCCTTGTCTTTGGCCTTGGAAGAGCATGTAGATAAACTCAGATTGAGATTCCACTCCACATAGTTATATTAAATCTCAAATTATCCTACTTATCAAATTCTAAAATGAATGTATGCTTTCAATCTCCATGAAAAAAAAATCCATAAAATCATAGCTAGCATGTAAATATTCTTGGCTTTCCCTTCCTAATATCTTGTTAGAATGGCTGACTGATAATCCAATGCCAGAAAGGCTCCTAAATTGTACAGTTTATCTTGTTTTAATTGGAGCACTTGGAGTCTGATTCCTATTCCCACCCCTAAGACTGTAGACCCAGGGAGCCAAGTCAGAACAAACTCTAACATCATGTGTGGCCAAATTGTCCAATAAGAGGAAATGTCCCCAGAAAGTGGAGTGCAGCTAGGCAACCAGCAATGCTTGCTACCAGCTAAAGGAATACTTGAGGACCCTTAGGAGGATTTTACACCTAAAACACCACCCCACTTTCCAGATATCTCTACATCATACTCCCTCTATTTGGACCATCAACTCCATGGACTAACCAATCAGTAGGATAGAGTAGTCCCTATGTCTTTGGTTCCTAGTTCTGATCCCTCTACCACACCTCAAGTTATTTCTACATCATCCTTCTATTGAGATCATACCTTGACCTTCTCCCAGAACACACTCTCTTTCCATCTTCCCTTTCTCTATTAGAATGGAAGTTCCTTGAGGGTATAAATAGTCTTAATTTCTGAGATCTGCAAAAGAACTTAGCTTAAAAAAGCCAAGGTGGAGACCTTGCATCTGGGACCATCTCCTGTTGTCCTAATCTGTATCTGGCACTGCACCCAGATGGCAACAGTTGGTGACTTTGCAAAGCCCTTCCCCACTCCCACACTTAAATCCAACTTACTTTTATTTCTTTTTTGGTTTTTGTAGGGCAATGGGGTTAAGTGACTTGTCCAAGGTCACAGAGCTAGTAACTTTCAAATGTCAGTCTGGTTTTAAATTCAGGTCCTCCTGACTTCAAGGCCAGTGCTCTAGCCAATGTGTCACCTAGATACCCCTGAATCCAATTTACTTGCAAGTCATGACATCTCCTCCCAGATACCATAGTCCTCCTCTTCCTCCTTTTCTACAGTGAAGGACAAAACATCAATTGTGTTGCTTGATTATATTTGTATCGTTGATGCTTACTAATAGTTTGTATCCCTGATATTAATATATTTGTATCCTGATACTAATACTACTATTTCTGGTCATTTGGGCCATACAACTCTTTCTTTTTCTTTCTTTCTTTCTTTCTTTCTTTCTTTCTTTCTTTCTTTCTTACTTTCTTTCTTTCTTTCTTTCTTTCCTTTTTTTTGTCCTTCCTTCCTTCCTCCCTCCCTACCTTCCTTCTTTCTTCCCTTCCTCCTTCCTTCTCCCCTCCTTCCTTCTCTCCTTCCCTCCCTTCCCCCTTCCTCCCTTCCTTCATTCCTCCCTCCCTTCCTTCCTTTCTCCCTTCTTCCCTCCCTCCCTCACTCCCTCCCTCTCTCTCTCTCTTTCTCTCTCTCTCTTTCTTTCTTTCTTTCTTTCTTTCTTTCTTTCTTCTTTCTTTCTTTCTTTCTTCTTTTCTTCTTCCAGAACAAAGGACAAACCACAAACAACAATTCCTAATGTTTAGTACAGTTCCTAATATATAATATGATTTTAAAATGTCTCTATAGAAGCAGTTGAATTAGGCTGGGTATAATATTAAGTTCATTGCTGGAAATATATGCCAAGAAAAGATTATAATCACTTCTATTCTCATCTGAAAACCAGTCACCGTCCTGAGGGGAGTCCAGTTTGTCTAACTATTCCCCAAAGTTCAGGTCTATGAGAAAAATACTTTCCCTCAGATTATAAAAATGTTATTAATATAATTAATAGCAGAAAATAATAATAATAATAATTTTTTTTGATTCTTTAAGATTTGCAAAGCAACTTATAAATATCTCATTTTGTAGTTACAACAACCATGGGAGATAGGTGCAATTATTATATTCACTTTACAGAATGAAACAGAGGCAGATAGAGTTTAAATGACTGGGCTAAGATCAGAGAGTAAGTCCGAGACCTGATCTGAACTCAGATCTTCATGATTTCAGGTCTGGTGTCTATCCACTGCAACACCTTTGTAATGTAGCTGATACTAGTAGAGTTCCTCAGACTTAATAAGTCTGATAATAAGTTCTTCTTTGGAAATAGGTAAGATCACACATAAAAAACTGTTTTTTGGTGATAATGGTTAAATAGCATCTTAAATACCCATTTTAAGGAGTAAGGACCCTTCTCCCTAAATAGACTCTTCCTCTAATTGTAAATTTTCAAATTATTGATTTATATCATTATATTTTTTTCCAATCAGAGCTAAAAAAAGAGAACAAGCTATGGAAAAGTTAATTGCTGGTAGAATATACTTCTCTCTGTGCACAAAGGAGAAACTGGGTTTTTTTTTCCCTACTAATAGGTTAATTATCTTGACTCCATCTGATTTTTGAGGCAAGTTAGTTCTGAAATCTATCAGTGGTTTGTGTCTTTTTCCCTATCACATGCCTAAAGTAATTATTTGATTTAAGAAAGGTGAAATGTTAATGATAACCTTTGTTCTTTGAGAGACCTAAAAGAAATAGTAAAATCTCACGCAAGTCCTAGATAGCATGAAAGTGGAAAAGAAGGCAGTCTCTTGCAGAAATAGAGACTGAATTTGAAGATTGCCTAGGCTATTTGGAGTATAATGTTATAAACAGGTTGTGTTTTTTGTGTCCTCAATTTTCTTATCTGTCATGTGAGGGAATTGAACTAGAATAGATGATCTCTGAGGTCTCTGATCCCAATACATTTCAGAATCCCCCTCCTGCCAGAAAGGGTAAGATCCAGGAGAATAGAAACCAAAAGTCTAGGGAGGGAACCCTAATGAGAGAACATCAGAGAACAGAGTGAAATAACACAGTGATGTAAGTTTTCATTGAAGTCTGACTTCTGATTTCTGTCCCAGGAAATATGCAAATAGGGTAATCTGCTGAAACCTGTTGGGTTGGTTAGTCACCCCCCACTTCTGAGCCAGCCTCCTCATCCAGTAAAGTCCTAGCTAGAAACAAGTTGAGCCCCAAGAGCAGAGACATTCAAACATCAACAGTTCTGCCAAAATTATTCAATTATTCAACTAGTGGATAGAGTACCGGCCCTGAGTTCAAATCCAGTCTCAGATACTTAATAATTGCTTAGCTGTGTGACCTTGGGCAAGTCACTTAACCCCATTGCCTTAAATTTAAAAAAATACAGAATGATGATACTTACTGTCAGAAAAATCCTGTGCCCACCTCTAACACTGTGACATCCAAATTCCATTTAGCCATCCCTTAGGCCTTAGGTTAAGAGGATAGAAACATTCATCTAGAATTGATCTGCTGAAATGCTCTGAGTTCTCTCAACCAGTAAATGATTTTAAAAAATCAATATAGTCTTAATACAGAGTCAAAAAACATAAAAAGGAGTAAAATCTTACTTCTAGCCATAACCATTTAATAACATGGATAGACATATTTCATTAGTATAAGGAACTCCCAAGTAAGGAAACTTCCTCTGCTAAGGCAGGTCAACATTTTATTCACAAATTAAGTCTGAGAGGTGGGATTAGAATTCAGGTCTTCCTGGCTTTGATGTCAGCTCTCTATACACTAGACATGTTGATCTTTCAACATGTAAGAACCAAAAATTAAATAAAAAATTACCAACAAGTCAGAGAATGGGGAATCTACGTCACTCTAGATATGTTTATAATTCCTCTATGTCTATTTTCTTTCTTTCCTTTTTTGGATATAGTAGGAGTCAATGTGAATAAAGTTCTGTTTCTTCTTACTTAGTTTGAATTGTTTTGTATATATCTGTATTCTCATATTCTTCATATTTATTAATTACCATGGCAATTCATTGAGTAGCCAGCAAACAAGCATTGCTTTCAGGAATCCCTAGGATCTGTTATAGTCTGATGTTGACTCTTGGAAAGTCTCAGTATCCCTAGCAATTCACTAAAGAATCCACAGGAGAGAGTTAAGTGCTGATCAACATAAGCAAATTTTATCAGATCTAGTCTTCAAAAACAAACAAACCACAGTGCATCAGTATATTGATAATGGGGAAATGAGTGATGCTGCCACAAAGATCCCAATTCTTTGGAAGCAAAAAATTCAGGACAAGCCCTGAAGTTGTCAAGCTCAGGATTTTTATTTCATAAGCCTGAAAGTTCAGACTAAACTTTATTCTGGAGAGACAATAAGTTGCTTGAGGACAGGCCGAAAAACAAAGGGCTAGATGAAAAACAAAAGGAAAGAGAGAAAGGAGAACAACAAAAAGCAGATAAAAGAGGGAACCCCACCCCTTCTACCTGATTGGGTCAGGTATAGGTCCTCTTACATCAGCTCTCTTTTCTACACTGGTCTTTCTCTCACCTATGAAACTCATATTCTAAATCATCTATTATATCTATTTTCAATCTCCCTCCAACTTAATTTCTTTCAGGAAACCTCCCTCAACTCCATTAGAAAATACAACGAAGGAATTATTCAACTAGCTTTCTAATCTTAAACCTGTAATCTTTTTCTCAAACACCCATTAAAAAGACCACGGAGAAAATTTTTTTCCTCCATATTTTGAAAAGTTGTGGTTTCCTACCAGGCTACACCCTTCTGGATTTTCCATAATGCCCTTGAAACCTCTTTGTCTTGGAAAATCACTTCAGTCCTGGGATTCACAGCTTGGAAGTGCCTTTTGGTCCTAGGATTTCTCCCATAGAGGGTCCTCCCAGAACCTCCACTTAAGGAGGTTGTTCAGGTCAGCCATTTCTTCATTTCTCACCAGGCCACTGTCCTCTGGACTTCTCCATCATCCCTCCCTCCACCTTTTTTAGTTTATTTTTACGTATTCTCTTCTGCATCAGAAAATAATGTCTTTGAGGGCAAGAGGGACTATCTTTCTTTTGGTTATATTTGTACTCCCAGGGTCAGCATTCAATAAACATTTAAATATTTGTTGACTGAATATATGCTGAAGGAACCACTTATTCCTGTTTGATTTCATTGATTCTAGGGAAATCAATCAACCAATAAGAATCTGTTAAGCTGCTATGTTCAAGGTACAAGGGCTATAAAGACAAAAATGAAACAATCTCTTGTCATGAAGGAGTTTACATTCTATAGGAAAAATTTAATATGGGATTATTTTGATTCCAGTAGGCTCAGAGTTAAAGATTTCAGACACACCTGAGTTCAAGACCTGACTCAAGTTCATAAGAGTTCACATTTTTAATATAGCCCATGAACAAACTCAAGGACATAAAACAGCTATACTGTAGTTATGCAATATTACAGTCCAGCAGAGATAAAGAAAATGACAGTTATCAAGGTTATAAAACCTATTTGAGTCCAAATAGTCAGGCCTTTTCTAACCTTCTGGGCAAATAACTCACCCTACCCTCTTCTGTTTACTGTAGATAAGCTTCTTATTGCTGACTTTCTCTAGGCAGGCTACAGGATAAAGCAACAAATGTGGCCTGACCAACTCAAAGCTTCAGAAGTCATCAAGAGATATTGGTGCTAATAGTCTAATAGGATCACTTCCCCTAAAATTCTGGCAGTCTTCTTTCCCTCTGGCCAGGCTAAATGAAATTGCTAGTATCATATATGAAAGAATTGCCCTGATATATAAAAATGCTTATCTTAATAAAGCTAATTAAATAGGTTGAGTAATTTTCATTTATTCAACAAATGTGTATCGAGCATCTGCTAAGTACAAGGGATTAGAAGGTCAGAGGAAGAGAGCTACAAAGAAGCGTAAGACATATTTTTCAGTAGTTTTCAATCAGTAATACTCATGCCTCATTTGAATCTAATAGGCCAGAATTGTGCATAAAATCCATTTGAGCAAATTGCATAGAGCATAATATTTGTTTAATAAATACATATTAAGTGATATATTAACTATGTTGATCAGTCAGTCAGTAAGTATTTATTCATTTTAGTCCTTGTTCTCAAAGATCTCATAATCTAATGGTACAAGATATTGTACAAGATGTTGAGGATACAAAACCAAAAATAAAAATAAAAAAGAGACAAGGAGCTCATATTCTAGTGAAGAATACATTCAATATGTAGGACCGTAACCAGTAGCCACTAGTTATATCCCTTCTCCTTCACTATTTCTTGAGCATTCTCCTAACTTCAGTGCCAGTTGGGGATACAGAAATTGGTCTAGGAGGGAAGGCTGATGGAACTTGGAAAGCTGAAAGGTAAGAAATATAAATGTTTTTGCCTAGATTCAAAAAGCCTATGTGGTTAGTGCTGATGGGGATGACAATAAAGAGACACACTGAGGCAGGTAAGGATGAATAGAATCCAGCCGCCTCAGTTCATCTAGAAATGATGGGGCAATTTGTTGAACTAAACAGATAAGTCAGAAGGCTTTCACAACTGCTTAGGGGGGCCCCTTTACATGACAGATCATTAGCACTATGGGTCTGGCTGTAAAAGTAATAAGTAGCTGAGAGAAATGTTGATCCGAGCCATGTTAGTCAGCTGTCTTAAGGGCTTTGTGGATATAAAGCACTGAGTTGAGGTCAAGAAGACCCGAGTTCAGGGGGCAGCTAGGTGGCACAGTGGCTAGAGAACCAGCCCTGGAGTCAGGAGTACCTGAGTTCAAATCCAGCCTCAGACACTTAATAATTACCTAGCTGTGTGGCCTTGGGCAAGCCACTTAACCCCATTTGCCTTGCAAAAAACCTAAAAAAATAAAAAAGAAGACCTGAGTTCAAAATCTGGGCAAGTCACTGAATCTCTGTTTATGTCTACTAGAAAAGGAAATGGCAAGACACTCGTATCTTTGCTTAGAATACCCTATGGGCAATATGATCCACAGGATCATAAAGTGTTGGACATGACAAATACAAAAACAAACATTTTGCTACAATACCTGATCAAAGAAATAGTTGGTAACTTTGAAGGCAGTCAACCCATTATCTCCTGGTATAACCTAATTGATTATGGAATAGTTCTAATCGATAATTTTTTGACCCTCTCTCCACCCTGATTTGAATAAATCTGTAGTGTTATTTCCCCCTCCCTTGTTTATGTAAATGTTTTATTAGCTTTGAAGAAGATACTTGATAGGTAGTGGGTTAGTACCTTCACCACAGGGGGTAATGAGACAGTTCTATCAGGCCTTCACTTAGCCAACTTAGTATGCCCTGTTGCATATCAGGCTGCAAATTCACACTGGATAACTCCCAGAAGTTGAAAAGTCATAGATTTTAAAAGGAAGGGATAAGTTCTCTTTCATGTACAGCTCTTTGGTTTCTCAACTCAAATTCCATAGGCAAGAAAAACACTGGGAGAGCCTTGGACAGGGTTGGAGGATTGATTGGAGGAGGCTTAATTGAAGCAAATATGGGATATATAAGGTTAGAGTATGGAAGACTCTAGAAAGCTGCAGAGTAGAGGTATTGGGCAGGGAGAAGCATTGCTTTCACCAAAAATCTGGTAGGACTGAATGGAAATATACAAAGGTTCCCCTCTTTTATAAATATTAAGAAAACATTTTCCCCAATGACCTTGTCTGAAGTCTTTTGTCTACCTGGAAGAGTAAGCTTAGTAGCCTTTAATAATCATTTATTAAACAATATCCTACACTGATACTTTTAATGTCATTCTTATTAACAGCCTAACCCATTTCCAACCCATCCTTAGGCCTCACTATTCTAATCAGCCCTAGGAAGGTCACCTCCTAGAATTGATTAAGTAACAATTTAGACTTAAGATGAGGAAGATGTCTTTGATTACTCCAATTAATGGAAATAATTTTTGAGTTCACCTCTGACCAGATAGAAAGAAAAATCCTTAGAGGGAATGGTCAAAGAAGGACTTAAAGGTTTTAGGAAAATTATTCTCTAGCTGTGAGTTGTCATTTCAAGACTATTAACCTAAGCTCTGATCTCTTGTTCAAATTTGACTGTGAAGCAATGTCTATTGTTTGAGAATATTATAAATTGTTATTACAAAATGATGTATGTGAGAGAAATTTTAAAAGGCATACCTTTAAAACTCTGTACAACTCTGCATCTCTCTAAGCAGATATTAGAATTAGAATATAAATTAATAAAAATGGTTTCTGACCAGTATGTGCAAAGAATATGGAATTTTCTTCCACAGTTTCTTTAAGAATAGTGAATCAAAGGATTGTGAATTTTTTTGTTTTAAATATTTTAATTATCATTTTATTTATCTATTATCTATTAACATATCAAATTATCTACTTAAATATCTTAAAACAAAAATCCTTGCATAAACTGAAATCAAAAATCATACTCCTAGTTTTACCAATTCTCATCTAAAAATAATTCAAAATTGATAAAATGCAGCACTTCTCTTCCATGGTCATATTAAAAAACTTTAAATAGTTTTCATTATCATCATGACACCTAAATTATCTAGAGTTTAAATTTTTTTAAGTGTAATTCCTTTTTCAAGCAACAAAAATCTATTTCCTCTACCTCCACATTCACATTAGAGGAAAAAGGAAAAAAAAAACTCATAACAAATATGCAGTCAAGGAAGCCAAATTCCCACTGGCCAAGACCAGAAAATATATATTTTTTGTATTCTCCTTACAAGTGGTAGGTACCATGATTTATCACCTGTCCTCTGGAATTGCAGTTGGTCACCACATTGATCAGAGTTCTTAAATGTTACAAAACTGTCTTTACAATATGTTAATGGTATAAATTATTCTCCTCTTTCTGTTGATTTTATTCTGTTATTGGTTCATATGTCTTTGCTTTCTCTGAAATTGTCCCCCTGATCATTTTTGGGCACAAGATTCATTCATATTCCATCATTTGTTCAGTCGTTCCTCAATTAGAAAAAAAATTAGATAGGTATTCCCTTAATTTCTAGTTCTTTACAATAAAAAGCTGCTATAAATATTTTTTACATATGGATTCTTTTCCCTTTTACTTCTTTGGGAGAAAGAGAAAATATTTATAATACCCATAATGCCTATATAGCTGCCAATCTATCAAGTCTGGAAATTGAACAGAAACTATAATCATTTGCTTTTTGAGTATGAAAAACATTAAGCAAAGTACACAGCAGCAATCCTTGCCTTAGAAATGAGCTACAAATAACAACACTATAATATTGCTCCAAACCATTTGGGAACTGTGGTGAAGAAAATGGGGTTTTTAGAGAAAGTGTGGATTCTAAAATGAAGAAAAGAGCAACATTTTATGGGACTTCATCCAGGAGAAAACGAATATAGTATAGACCCCTGAGCAAATGTGATAAACAGAAAGAGAAAAGGACTTGGAGTCAGAAGATCTGGTTCTAAATCTTGATTCTGTGTGACCTCTCACAACCCTTCTAGGCCTTAGTTTTTCCATCTTTAAAGTATGAAGGATCAGACATAATGATCACTGAGGTTCTTTCCAGATAAAAACCTTCTGATCCTAAATACATCTTTTCCCAACTAAAGGAATATTTTCATTTCATTTTGTTGAATCATCTCAGATTGTGAAAATCAGAGTCTATTTTAGTTAATAAGCATTCCCTTTTAAAAGTACAAATGCCTCTGGAGAAGCTAAGGATTTATGACCCATTAGTGTGAATATTTCAAAGAGATTTTCTCTTAATACACAGCTAAAACTAAGGGATGGGGGTTGGAGGAGGAAGAAGAAATAATTTTGGACCATGGAGCACATTTTAGGATTTTTGGTAAGGCAATGTTGGCTACCAAATTGCATACTTGGGGGAAAGGAGGCTGATTGGGTGGGGCACAGTTTAGGGTCTCATGTGTGCATCTGGCAACTTGGGCCTGCAGATACAGAAAGGAAAGAAGAGAACCAATGAAAGGGGTTGTGTATATAGGACCAGTCTAGTATCCAAGGAAATGAAATGTCTTTTTATTTTTATATGGCCCCTGTTCCGAGACTCAGATAGTTCTTTTAAGTAAGTTTTTATTGGATAACCAAGGACTATAACTACTATATATTACAATGTTGACCTGAAAAAATAAAAGTGATAATGGACATCCACTGAAGCACATTCTGTGTGTCTGTGTGTGTGTGTCTGTCTCTGTCCCTCTCCCCCATTCAAAAAAAAAGAAAACCAGGAGGTAAATTCTTAACTTATTTCATCAATAGATGTATACTTTCTAATGTAGAGGAATCAACAAGAGAAATAAGGGATATGTCTCAATGAAAAAAAAAGTTTAATTGGGAGAAGTGAAAATTTTAGAATTGATATCCTAGATTTTAGGAGAGTAGATTTGAAAGTATTCTAGAAAAAGAACCACAGTAGAGCACAGATCTAATTTTTTTTTACTTATTCTAATTAGCACCTTTTACTTTTACATTACATGTTTGAATATAATTCTCTCCTCTTTCAGTACCTTCAGTACAAGGGGGAAATTAACTAAAAATATCAACTATGTCTGATAATACATGAAATACTCCATACCTAGAGTCTGCTACTTCTGCAGTGAAGAGAGGGAGGAAAAACTTGTTTATATATGCATTTTATTTAGTCAACAGCATTTACTAAGTCGCTGCTATTTGCCAAGTAGTGTGCTAAGCACTTGGAATAGAAAGGCAAAAAATAGTCCCCACTCACAAGAAGCTAATTGAATGCAACACAACAGTATAACAGCAAACACTATGCCCAGACAATAGATACACATACTAAAGTGGAAATAATCTTAGAGAAAGTCACTAAGATTATGGTGACCTGGGAAAGAAAATGGCTTAGCTGAGACCTAATAGAAAGAGGCAGAGATGAGGAGTGAGTTGTAGCCATGTGATATGACTGCCAGAGAAAATGCATGGGGAGGAGTGTCTTGTTGAGAAAGCAAGGGAGTCAGTGTCACTTGATTGCAGAGGTGAGGGAAATATATGTAAGAAAACTGGAAAGGCAGGAGTCAGATTATGAAGAGATTTGAAAGGTAAATCAATAATGTGATATTTGGTCCTAGAGGTGACTGATGGGGTGGGGGGGGGGGGGGAGTGACATGATCAAACCTAAACTTTAGGAAAATGATGTTGACTGCAGGATGGCCTAGATTGGGAAAAGGTTTGATACAGTTTTTACAATCATCTAAGGGAAATGTCGGAAGAGTGATGGAAGAAATATACAAGAGAGGTTACAAAGGCAGAAATTGAGGGACTTGACAATTTGTGTCTTTTGCCCATTTTTTTTAGGTTTCTGCAAGGTAAATGGGGTTAAGTGACTTGCCCAAGGCCACACAGCTAGGTTAAGTGTCTGAGGCCGAATTTGAACTCAGGGTTTGACTCCAGGGTTGGTGCTCTATCCACTGCACCACTTAGCTGCCCCATCCTTTGCCCATTTTTAACAGTAGACTAAAAAGTATAAAGATCTATGTTCAGGATGAATGAAAAGATAACAGAAATGCAACCACTTCTCTCAATCAGTTCACATCACCACGTAGTGGAAAAATATATGCCAAGGTACTGAAAGTATTTTGGATGTTGATTACCGAATAATTTTGAGAAGATGAGAGAACACAGATGCAGAAGAATAAATGTCTCAATTTTTAAAATGAAGCAAACAGAAATGTTTGAAAGGTCTCCTTTCTAGCTATGGCTGAGACAAGGTAGTTTCTGAAATCCCTTTTAAGTCTGAAACTATGATTTTTTGACAACAGAACTAAACTTTTCACAGGTAAAATTCTACCTGAATGTGACTAATTATAGTACAAAGCATTAAGTACAAATGCTAGTGTAGCTCTAAATGGTAAGTAGTTCCACTTGCAAAATATCTCTAAATGTTATTTTGCTTTTGCTTCTTATAACATTCGTTTGCCATAAATTTATTTCAGCATTTAGTTAGAATCTATTAAGTATGTCACTATATTAGGTGCCTGTGGGGAATCATAGAACTCATAATCCTAGGAGATAAAGGGTGATGTGTGTGAGTTTGTGTTACTGTAATACCATGGTTAAGTGTACTAAGAAAGATGCAAACAACATTATGCACAAAAACATTGAAGATAGAAATTATAGCTAAACAAATCAAGGGAGTTCATTCTAAGGGCATAATTGAAACTTAAACCTCAGATAGGATTTCCACAAATTGTGTTGAGATTAAATTGATTCTGCATCATTTTCATTGATTCTTTTTAAAATTTATTTTGTCCTGTAACTGCCTAAGTCATGATCATTTGTCTCTAACCTTAGTTCAGAAATTCAACTGACCTGTAATGATTTAAGTTTGGAAATCCAGTTCTCTTGCTAATTACTTCTATTATTTCCTCAAGGAAATCTGCTATCCCTGAAGGGTGTGAATAGACTCCAGGTCTAGTATTACACCACCAAGATAACCTTCAAGGATGCCTATTTTGCTATCCAAAGAAATCTGTTGCTGTCACTAACCTTGCAGGGTGGACACCATGAACTTTTCAGAGTAACAGGAAGGGGTCATTGCTAGATCCTCATTTCAAGTTTCAAACGAATCATACATATATATATATATATATATATATATATATATATATATATATATATATTCCATTCTTCAACTCCATAACCAATCACTCTTCTGATGCTCTCAATGCTATAACCAATTATATTATTTACTCACCTATTCTTTGTTCTGCACACTCCCAAAACTATAAAAGGGGAACTGTCATTCAACTCATTGTCTTTGGCTCAGAGGTAGTCATTAGACCCATTTTATTATCAGATACATGCCTTGTTAATAAACTGTTATCTTGCTTAGAAAATATGAAACTCAATTTGCTTTTGTTACTTCTCCCCCTTTTGTTGTTACTGGAGGTAAGATGGAAATGATATTACAGGTAAGAGTAAATCAAAGTGCAAAGAGAGGGAGTTTGGTAAAAACTGTTTTGGAGCATGATTTTTGTAAATGGAAGTTTAAACATTATTCTGTGAATAGTCACAGAAAGTCTGAATTTTGCAGAAGAGCAAACTATATTGCAAAAACATTGCTCTGGAAGCTTAAGCAGGATGAACAGAGGAAGGGAAAAGTCTTGCAAAAGTCTCACTAAAAAGTGTGAATGGGTAGCAACAGCTGAAATAGAAAAGGTTTTTATGTGAGATAGAGAAAGACTGATTATAAATGTTTATTGATAGTCTAGCAACATATTATTAACGTATTAGGAGGTAATGGGCATATAAAGACAAAAATGATTCAATTGCGGCATACAATACAGAGTTGATAGGTTATTCATGCAGTGCTCCAAACTTAAGTTGTGTGACTATTAGAATGATGTCAATGAAATGCGGGTATTAGGATGAATTGTCTTATTGACCAAAAATAAATGAAATCCAATAGGCAACTTTCAGTATAGTTCAGGAAAGAGAAGAGAAATTAGAGCTAGAGAAAAAGATTTGAGAGTCATTTTCTCAAAGCTAATAGTTGACTCCAACTGATGGGGTCACTAAGTGAGACAGTTTAGACAAAAGATGTCAAAGACAGTTTCAGGGAGTGGTCTTTCATTTAAATGTATGAAGAAGTTGGTTAAAGAAAGAAAAATACAAGAATCAGGTGCAACAAATAATTAGAATCTCAAGTTCAAAGGTAACAATGTTATTGAGAGTAATGAGTATTAAAGACTGGATTTTACAAATCATTGGTGAACTTTAAAACAGCATCGGTGGAGTTGTGATTACAAAGGATAAATTAGTTCATTATGAGTTAAATATTGAGGTGGAATTAGAAATGTCTAGTTCAAATCCTAACTCTGCCATTTTGTGGCTATGGGCAAAAATAGTACCTACCATTTAGAGAGCACTTTAAGGATTGCAAAATCTATTATAAAATCCATGTTACTTAAATTGAGATTCTTCTTTTTTCATAAATAAAATGGAAATAATAATACCTCCATGAGAGATATACTGTGTGTTAAGTGAATGGATTATTGGTGTTGGAGATTCTGCATGGGAGTTCCCTGTATTAAATTCTGAAATTATCCTTAATTTATCCTGCATATATTTTATTTCTACATAGATGACTGGGAGATCCTTGAAGGCAGGAGCTATTTTTACCTTTCTTTATATTCCCCATCTGTAAAATGAATTGGGAAGGAAATGGCAAACCACTACAGTATCTTTGCCAAGAAAACCCCAAAAGGAATTACTGAAGAGTTGGATGCTACTGAAATGAACAAAGAACAACAACAATGACAAAAAAAACCCCCAGAATTTTCCAACCACCATAGCATTCTCAACAAGTGGTCATCTTAGCCTCCAAGATGCACTTGTTATATGAAAGAGATAGAGTATAGATGTTTTATGAACTAGATATAATTTCTAGTTTTGATACCATTAGCAATGTTACTTGATTTTCTAAGCACACTCATGATGACAGTACAGGTAACACATGCATTTGTTGGGTGGAGGCTTTCCAGTGTTTCTCCAACTCAGAGATGTTCCTCAAAGAACAGAAGTGTAGCTGTGTATAGCAAAACTGAAGCAACATCTCACTAAGACAGGGATTATCCTAAGGTTTTTGGATTTTTTTCAAAAATATTTTTATAATTATATTTCAATATAATTGAAATTTTTGTAATCCTATATTTTATATTTTTTTGCATTTAGAAATATGATTGTGAGAAGGGGTCCATAAGTTTCATCATATTCTCCTCCCCACCCCAAAAGAGGTCCAGGACACATTAGGAATTTCCTACAAAACAGAGACTGAATAGTTCAAGAGACATGTTTTAGAAATAGCTGATGACACCATCAACTTTAACATTCAGCTAAGAAAAAAAGTTTAGAAAGTTCAGAATCCAAATATTTGGTCCAGAACCTCACTGATATATTAACAGAAAACACGTGTCATTTACCAAAACATCCCATGTCAAATTCATTGAAACAAAAGCATTATTTTGTTCCAGGCTCATGTTTATTCAGAATTACAGCAAAAAAAAAAAAATTTCTACAAGGTAATTTTTTATTTCTGGCACCATAATTCACCATTTCTCATGTCTCTTAACCCACTTTCATTCTAAATGTTATTTTTGGTTACAGATAAAATAATGAGCCTTTCCCCTTTTTAGGTTTTTTTGTAAGGCATTTAAGTGGCTTGCCCAAGGCCACACAGCTAGGTAATTATTAAGTGTCTGAGACCAGATTTGAACCCAGGTACTCCTGACTCCAGGGCCGGTGCTTTATCCACTATGCCACCTAGCTGCCCTGAGCCTTTCTCCTTTAACCTTAGACTCCAACTACACACTGTAGATGTGTGTCTGTGTATCTGAAGAGAGGGAAGTAGGATAGTAAACACAATTATTATACAATTGATTTCAATACAATGTTTTTGAGAAAAAAATCAGTCTTTTTAATGTGTCTTAGTGGTTTTTCATATACATGCTACTTGATTAATATATCAAGAGGAAGATGCATGATCACAGTTCATTATGACAACTTACATTTAAAACAGATTCACTCCCCCACCATATCAACAAACAATTAACCTTTCTAAGAGAAAGTAAAATAAAGATCAGAGAATAAAGGCTACAGACATAATGGAAGAATCAAAAAGATTTCCAATGGGGGTAAGCGGGTGCAGAGGGGAAGAAATGGACACATGTTCATGAAAATAATTTGTCAGTCATTAGTTGACAGCAAGTTCCTTAAAACAAAACAAAAAAAAAAAATCCAAACATCACAAAGGATGCCTTTCAGTTCTTCTTAATAAAAATTTGAGAAATAGCAGTCCTACTAAAAGGAGTGCCAACAATTTTTTTGTAGTCCAAACAACAATCTCCAAAATAAAATTCTCTCTTCTCCCCACTCCCTGCCTCCAGGAACCAGAGTGTTAATTCTAGGCTGAAAATTGGGGAAGGAGGGACAGGTCTCATTTTATGAGTAGATGTGATCTGTTCCTTGATCAATGTCAGTTTCTTCTGGACATTTTCCTCTTCTTACCATTATAATATATACCAGAACAGTTATTAGAAGCATTTAAATTATAACCATTGGGTTTCTTGATTTCCTAAAAAGGAAACTGATGTGAAAAAAAAGTGCCACAATGGGTAATTCTATTAAAGATAATGTCATAGTAGACAGAAGTCAAAAACTTCCAGAGCCAAGAATCAACACTGATTGCTTGGATCTAAAATAAGTGGTCTGCTGAAGGGCTTATTTTAATAGCTTTTTAGCATCAAGGATTGATTTGTACAAACACACAAATAGATGCAAAAAATTGTAAAGGTTATACAATAATTATAGCAGCTAGTTTAGTTATATAAAGAACAAAGTAATGATACGGCATTAAAAAGAGAAATTAAAACTTTCAAAACAATTTGAATGAAAAGGCACACTATAGAAAAGTGCACAGAAGGATAATTCACTTTTTGGATATCAGGAGGTGGAGGGGTAGGAAATTGACACTTTAATGTTCTCTTTGCAAATGAAGTTGATTTCTGTCAACAAAATGGACAGTGACAACTGGTTTCTTTATATCCTGGTTTAAGTCCATCTCTTCTTTTATTGGCTTTTTAAAAAAAATGTGATTATTACTCTGACATGTAGGATCGATACATCAAGGCCACAACAAGTGCAGAGATTGCTGGGATCACCCAACTGGTCCACCAACTAGAAGGAAACAGTGAGAAAATGTTTCATATATATGTTACATGATGTCAGATACATGTAAATACAAATGATTTGCTCCAGTTAACAATAATTCACCAGAACAATTTTTTTTCTCTGTTTGAGCCTAAGACACCAGCTGAAGAAAAGAATATGTGTAGAGCTGGGACCAGTGCTTTGTCTACTAGCCTGATAAGTCATGAATGAATGGCATTACTGGCCCCTTTAGAAAATTTACAGACACTTTATAATAAGGGTTTATGAATGCTACTTATGAACTCCCTTACTATGTTTTATAAATATGATTCTTAGGTAATGACAGATATTAACCCTGGGCAAAACCTCATACAACAACAACAGTAAATGATCATTAGATCTTTCACATGGTCTGAGCATGGACATACAGAAAAGAGTTAGCAGGCTCAAGGAATAAGTTCCAGCTTTGTCACTAACTAGCTAGGCAATCTTGCGCAAAGATCACTTCTCTGACCCTCAATTTCTTTAAATGAAAAATAAAAATACACGGCCTGATCTAGCTAGATCCCCATCATCAAAGTTTCTCTGAGGTAACCAGAGAATTCTAGCTGCTAAATACAACTGCTGTTTTCCTATATGGATTTTTTAATCTTTTGACACCTGCCCCCCTCCCCTTCTGCTTTCATAACCTTGCTCCCTCCTGGTTTTCCTATTTATCTTCCTCAGACTCTTTTCTTTGATCATTATCTTTTATCATTTTCTCTTAATCCTTAATAATGGGTATCTCTCACTCTACTGTCCTGGGTCCTATTTTCTCACTACACCTTCGCTCCATGAATTCCCATAGGTTCAAATCAACATTTCAATGTAGATAACTCCAAAATCTATATGATCAACCATAATCTCCCTCAAGCTCCAGTTCTATACTGCCAGCTTGCCCAATGAACTTCTCTACCAATATGTCCTGAAAGCATCACAAAGTCTTCATGCCCAAAACAAGTTTTGTTTTCTTCCTTTATCTAAACTTCAAGTTGGTAATTTTGGAGTCATCCTTTGACTCTTCATTCTCAACAACCCTATATGTTACCAAGTCTTGTCAATTCTGGGTCTGTTTCTCTCCTAACAGATCCTTTCTCTTCACTTATGTAGTCACCACTCTAGCTCAGGTCCTCATATCTCTACCACTAACAGAGGCTGCTCAAGAATATCTTAAACTCTTCAAAATAAACTACAATCCCCTCAGTTTGACATCTGGGTCTAGCTTATCTTTTAAGGCTTACTGCATACTATTTCCCTTCATGGACTCCAAATATCTTACAGTCAAATTTATATACTTGCTTCCCCACAATCACCACCAAAAAAAAAAAAAAAAAGTTCCCTCTCCTGGCTGGCTCCCTTTGATTGCATAGGCCTTGAATTCATTCTCTACTTATACCTACCTCCTTTTCAAAACATTTACCTCCCTTCAAGGCTCAGGTCATGGGCCACTTCAAATAAGAAGCCTTCATATTATCTAATATATTGATACTTATCTGTTTATATACTATATCCCATTCTCATCAAATTGAAATTCCTTTAAAGTAGAAAGTTATTCTTTTTTTTTTTGTTTCTCTGTTCCTGATTCCCAAACCAAACCCTTGCACATTAAGTATTTCTTCTATTGAATCTAAGGTCCTTTGCAATTTAAACACTCTACGAAATCTATAAACTATACATATTTAATGAAATCTATAAATTATATATATTTACAATATCACTCAAAGACAATTTTATAAATTTTCTAAATATACACCTTCACCTGAACATACTGCCCAGATCATCTCTCTAGACTATGTAGCTAAAACCTATAAAAATCTCAAATCCATGTAGAGCTTAGTTTCAAATTAAGCTTCAGTAACACATGATCACAGATAAAGCATACTAGTCCTGAGATATATGAAATCACTTATTTAATGTGATCTTATGCCTAAGCTACATCTGCTGGTTGTGAACTTGAATGAAGGTTTTTGTTTTTGTAAAACTCAATAAAAGTTCACGTGTGCATATATTTTTATGTAAAGAAAATCACATAAAGTAACATTCTTTATACATATCTCATCCCTAAAATAAGGTCTGATAATCACTCTATAATAATCAAGAGGATTATTAGTGTACTTTTCCTTTTGGTGGCATTTGCTAGGATTTCTTAGTTGCTTATTTAGTTGTATGTTTATACTATATGAAATATTACTTAAAAGACAGGGTGTGGAAAATTTTCAAACCCCTCCAGGTCAATGACAGACTTTAAAAGAAAATTTATTTCATACCTGCTGTTATTATCAGGGGTAACCATAAGAGAATCCTGAAAAACAAAGATAAAAGCACAGTTAAAAAGAAAATCAAAATATTATGCAATCTCTAATATTAAAAAAAACTTTTTAGGGTACAAGAACATTTTACTGAGTTCAAGAAACCAATGAAACAAACATACAATTTCAGCAATAACTTCTTTTCATACAAAAATATTACATTTCTCTTCACTCTATTTTCCCAGAGAAAAATAGTCTATGGACAAAGTACTGAATATTATTTAGATTTTCTATGCTTATGTGAAACAATTTAAAAGAAAACAAGAAAGATATTCTGAATTAAAGTAATTTCTTCAACTGCCCACTACAACAATTGAACATGGACAATGACTTTTAGCAGTGATCATAAGGACAAACAAGAACATTGCTAAAAGTCATTGTCCATGTTCAATTGTTGTAGTGGGAAATTGAAGAAATTACTTTAATTCAGAATATTTGTATATTCCCTAAAATATACACAAATTGTTTGATAAATACCTTTGAAATGGCAAAATAATGGTAAAGGCTGCAATTTATAAAAAAAAAAAAAAAGAGTATCCAAATTTCATCAAGTCATTTCAACCTGAAAAAATGATTAGAATTTATACTTTTTTTCAAATCTCTATTACACTAAGACTTACCTTTATACTTAGCCATAAGAGTCAAATATTACTTTGTTATGTTTCATAACCTAATTTCTTTCTATAATGCCCCAATAACACTATTCCAAACCAGTATGTTATATACATTTTAATATGTTGCCATAGTGATCAATTTTGCTTTTTGGACATTTTGAAGGTTCCAAACTTAAAAATCAATGAAAAGAGCTCATAATGGTCACAGAGAAGAAAAATCATAGATAAGTTAGCTACAAGTTTAAGTATAAATCACTCAAACAGCAGTCCTCGGATAGCTCACACAAACACAAGCATTAGTAGTGCCTTCAAAGAGGAGCCAAGATAAAGCAAAGCTAAAATAGCTTCAAAGATCATTTTCTCTGCAATGCAAAAACCCAAAACACAGGACACTGGATTAATAACCAACTATTAAGCAGTAACAAAGCCACACTCTGCAGCAGAAGTAAAAGAGTTCTATTTCAAAAGAAAAGTAAAAACCTTTCCAAGTGGAGCAAGCCAAGCAGTTTAGTGCCACCAACCTTGAAAGAGATCCTTTAAGATTCCTGACATGGTGAAAACAAATAAGGTGATTTTAAAGAAAACTTCAAATTAAGATTTCTACCTTGATTATTTGCATCACATAATGGTATTTGTACAAAAATTATTATAAGAGTTCATAGAAATAGCAGGCACATCCAAGGTTGATGATTGAAGATTTGATACCTGCAATCTTAATTAAGCAATTATTTGCATTGTATGGAGATAGGGTTGAGGAGTGGGAAGGGAGGACAAGTGGATGACTTACTCCAACTTGTTTGGTTGTTCTCCTCTCCCACCCTCTCAATCCCCAAGGGCTTCATATTCTTCAGTCTTGGACTTGCTCACTATGAAATTTGAAATAGCTAAGCAGAGATTATGAGTAGGGTAGTATAGGTAAGCCCAATATTAGGATGCTATGCTTTAAACTATTAATTGAAAGGCCGCAAAAACAGAATGTTTATTACGCACTTAACAAGTTTGTTATCAGTTCTGCTTTAAGTCAGGATGTTCTCTAAAAGAATTAGTATGGTTTACATTACAACATTCAAACACATTCAAAACAAAAATACACTGATGATTCTTTTGGGAAACCAGGCTCCTACCAGTAGCACATGAGCTCCTAGGGGTCAAGTACAGCCTTATTTTTGTCTTTGATTCTCCATAGTATAGCATAATGACTCATTTGATAAATCAAACTGAATTTTTCTAACTCTATTAAGTCATTTACTAAAACTTGCTAGAAGATTTTTCTAGAAACATCCATACCAGAATTCAAAATCAATTAAGGAATCATTCAGAAACACTGTGCTAGATATCTTTATCTCAATGTGCTCAGGATCAAAAGTCCTTTGAATCATCACATATTTTGATTTCCCAAGAATTGTTTAAAACTCAAGACTGTAAAAAAATCATCCAGTTGTTCCAATACAAGGAATTTCATTCTGTACCTGAGAGAGAGAGAGAGAGAGAGAGAGAGAGAGAGCGCTCTGAATTTGGATTCAGAGAATCTAGGTTCTAATGCTGCCTCTGCCATTAATTCTCAGACAACTCATTCACCCCCTCCTCTAGATAATGAGGGAATTGGATTAAATGATATCAAGGTTCTTTCCATTTCAATCTTATGCTAACTATCCAAACAATAAGACAGTGCTGGGTCTGGGACCAGAAGACCAGGTTGGGTTCTGGCTTTCACAATGACTAGTTATGCAACTGCAGAAAAGTCATAACTTCTGATTTTATTTTTTTAATCTGTAAAGTAGAGATAATTTTCTACTAACTTCACAGTAGTTTTAAAATGCAATGTACACCAGAAATTATAAATCCTGGGTAAGAAGAAATAAAATCACAATTATAATCATTTCTCCTTGTGCATTCATTATAACAGGTGCAGACTAATCTTCTAGTATATTCAGGTTCACCTAATTTCATTGCTCATCTTGACATCTTAGGGCAAGTAGTTTTCAGAAGCTCATTAAACAGTAATGAATTTATTTTTTTTTAGCTAGTAATGAACCAGTCTTGTTTTTTAGATAATAAAAACACATGAAATATCAATAAAAAGTCATTTGTTTTCCTTTCCCGTTGTGTATTTAAGGCCATTAACATGAAAAAAAACTACCAAATTATCCTCCTCACATCAGAGAAACTCAAGAAGTAATCATCTTTAGATCTAAAAAAATAAAAAGTGGAGGAAATTAAAGTAACGGTCATTAAAGTTTCCCAAGAATATTCACTCTATAGGCTCCTAGTTTGGGTATTTAGAATTGATCCTCACCAACTTAAAAAAAAACTGTTAAAGTTGTCAAAAATGTAATAATCATGCAAAAATAAGCTATAAGGATACCCCTGAAATCACATCATTAAAGAAAATTATACTCTATTAAAATTAGACAAATGCAATCCCTGCCTTAAAGATTTCAAATTTTTATTTACTTATAATTTAAAGATACTAGAACTATGGTGATGCCTACATGTTAAGGTACTTACTTAAATGCTTTGAGTGGGGGGGGGGGATAGTGGGAGGTAGGTCACGTTGCTGAAATAATATTCATTATTATATATTTTTTGGCTAGAAGGAAGAACAAGGGGAATAAGAATGTAACCTAGTGCACAGGCAGCTTTATTTTTTATAAAAGCCCAAGTAAAAGCTGCTAAGTTTTGTCTTTGGGTGTCCTCTCTTCATTTCAAAAGAAATCTACTCTACAGCTCTCAAAGGTTTTCTTATAAGTTTGGCTGTGACAGGTCCTCTGACATCCTTTGGTCCCTCAACCTTTTGAAGTTGCTCTGGGTTACCAAGACAAACTAATCTTATCAGTATTTATGATGAGCCTTCAGTGTAGAAGGCTCTGGGTTAGATAGTGAACCAGAATCCAGTTCAAAAGTATGAAGAAGGAATTAGGCCCCTGTGGGGGAAGGAGAGGAAAACTTTCAGTATCACAGCTTATTAGAACTGGCAAGAACCTTAGAAATCATCTTTTCAATACAAGTCTCTTCCCACTAGAAAGATAATATACTTCCTGATAACAATTTCTCTCTACCCCAATCCATTAGAAGAGGAATGTCAGGTTATCTAATTATTCTAGAACTATGCTTACTTTTACTTTCTTAGATAAGTAGTCCTTTAATTTGGGATTGACATTGTTCTTTAATAAGTATAAAACTCATGATGCCTTAGAAAGTCAAAAGCCCACACAACTAATTCTTTGTGCAAAGACCATCTAAAATTCAAGATGGATATCTAAAGTCCCCCCCAATAGATTAGCTTAAGCCACCAACATAGTACTTGACTGTGAGAGGCAGCAATATGCTCCATAAATATCATATAATAAATTTTTAATAAAATGACCTAAAAATTTATTAAATTTTTAATTACAATTTTTATCAATAATGAAAAATGCTCTTGGGAGTTTCTGCTTACAATATGCAGCAAGTGACCTTGCTTCCCCGCCAAACAGATCATGAATATTGCAAGGACAAAATTGTTTGTTTGCATCCCAAACATGCAAACTTCCTTATCTGTATTTGAATTTCTTCGTAATTTGTCCTCCTCCCTTGGTTTGAGAAGAGGGCGGTTATTTGGCAAAGTAGTCTGCAATAAAACCAGATTTCAAAAGTCTGAACTTTCTGACTTAATGAAGTACAAATTATATGAAAAGAGACTGGTCTGTCTAAGGTATTCTTTACACTGATATGGAGGATAGGGGAACAGAGAAAAAGGCAGGTTGTTCTGGGAGAAGGGCTACCATACTCCTCATATAAAGTAAAGTGATCCTGTGCCATTCATGAGAAGTTTGAGGTACTTTATAATCACAGATCTGGGGAAGCCTAAAGAAGGGCCCTGCATAGGAACAGGAAATTACATGCTCAGAGAAGAAAGGACTCATCCTGTGCTCTCCATTTATGAAGGTCACTGGCAATTTGTGGAGTATCCAAGAGGCAAAGCAAATTGTTGTGAAAGTTCTTGAGTCCATGCCATGAAGAGTAGATGAAGGCTGTGGGAATGTTTGGTCTACAGTTTTTAAAGCTCAAGAGGACATGCCAGTTACCTCCAAGTACTTTAAAGACTGTTGGGCAGAAAAGAGAACAATTCTCTTCTGTTTAGCCAAGAGGTCAGAATTAGAAAATGGTAAAAATCACAAAGAAGCAATTAGGTTTGATGTTAATTAACAGAAAGTGGAATGGGTTGCCTTGAGAGTTTGAGTTTCTTGTCACTAGAGTCTTTGAGTAAAGGAAGGAGGGTGATGTGTCTGATGCACTGCAAAGGAGATTCTATCTCACAAATGAATTGGATTTAATAACCTCTGAGATTTTTTCCCTTTGAACTCTGAAATCCTGCATTTGAATGGTAAGATGTATAAACAAGTACAACTTTCCCTCTCCCTATTCCTCTATCCTGTGATGCCTCTCCACCTTTTCTTCAGTCACTTTGGTCCCACTTGTTATCCAAGGTCCACCCAAATCCCTACCTCATTTTTGAAGTTTTTCCTGGCCACAGTATCCAAAAGTGGCCCTTCCTATCATTCACTGTCTATACCATTCATTGAATTGTAGTCCAAAGCATAGGCTACCATAAAATCTGCTTTCAACAAGTTGTATTTATTTCATGATTAAAGTGCTCTCATACCTTATCTCACTTTGTTCCCTAAAGTTTTCTTCCCATGTCTTTACAACTCTGGTGTTCCCCATTCAACTTTAATTAGATTTATAACAATGATAATAATAACTAACATTTATATAGCAATTACTCTGAACCTGGCATTGTGTCAAACATTTTACAATTATTTCATTTGATACTCACAACCCCAGAGGCAGCCATTATTATTATCATTCTCATTTTACAGGTGAAGAATGAAAGACAAACAGAGACTTACTCAGGTCACACAGTTAGTTAAGTCTCTAAGGTTTATTCTGAACTCACATCTTCCTGACTTTGGGCTTGATGTTCTATCCACAGAGCTACCTAACTCAATTTCATTATTGTGGTCTTAATACTTGCTCATGATTGGTCACTGCAGGACCTGCTTCTCCTTGGTGCTGAGCATACGATTCGGGTTGACTCAAAAACACAGAGCTAGATAAAAGCTAGTTCTTGCAACCACCCTTTAGGTAACCTCCCTCAGGGTGGTAGGGTCCTGAACCGTGCCTGGCCAGTTACTGATTGATGAAGCTCTGAGGAAATCCTTGCTGTTGAATAGCTCAGTGGTTGAGAACTCTGGACTCAGGAGTGTCTATTTAACTAATATGAGCTGTTGCTTCAAATTTGTATACTTCCACTGAATAAAAAAAACCAAAACTCTAACTTGACTATTTAATGGAGAGTGTCATGATGGCTCAATTCCATTACCTCAGATATATTTACCAGACTGTTAACAGTATTCAATGAAAAGGTGTCAATAATCATTATACCAAGCCTCTGGACTGGTTAGATTCTTAGCCTACAGAGTATGTAAACTGGTTAAAAGGAGTTTGCTCATAACAGTATAATCACAAGTACCACTGAAAATGTCTGAAATGTGAAGTCATCTTTGTTAATAGTGCAGAAGTCTCTCCTAGACACTTAGAAACATTAAGGTATTTCTTATAAGTCCCAACCTGTCTGACAAAAATGCAATTTCACTTTAAAAGGAACAAATATCTGGTAAGTTGACTGGTGTAAATTAAGCAACCAAACCAACTTGTTTGAAATAAAGCAAGCAATGCTTGCACTTTGAAACATGCAACACACACACACACACACACACACACACTTAACAATGAGTTTCCAACAGTACAAAGTTCGCAGGACAGTTTAGAACTTACTGAAGGTTTCTTTATTTTCCATCTGTCATCCTGTAAGAAAAAAGAGAATTCAACACAATTAGGATCAAGGTGAGGACTATTAAAGTGCTATTTTTAAAATATTGTCTTTGTTTTGAGATCTTAATAGCAATGACTTAAGTATCTGATCAGGTATGACTAGACTTCCCTAATTTAGCTTAAAGTTATTTAAATGAGATTAAATGTTAGGGGGAACTTTCTAATTGAAGATGTACAACATTAAAGTTCTGTAAATGTTGGTAGATATAAACAACCCATGAGAAAGAGATACATGGACCCCCCCCATCCTTTCACAAAATTTTAAGGAATCTTAAAAGCCTAAATAGATTTTTCCTTCTCCTCCCAACCTCTTTCTCTAATGTAGGAACAAATCCTATTGTGACCAAAAGATCAATATTTTACTGCCTTCAAGAGGTACACCAAAACTGCTTAAACATTTCAATTTCAAAGTGCCTGCTTATGGCACCACTTCTGCTACTCTTTAATTTGTCCTACTTCCATTCATTTTTAACTCCACCTTTACCCTCCCCCCAAGTCATCTCATTACTTCCCTAATTTTTCTCTCAAATTCATTTTTTCATTTCTATTACAGTGCCATTACTCAAATTCAGGTCTTCATTTCCTCTCTAATGGAAATAATAGCCTTCTAACTGGTCTTCCCAGATCCAATCTCAGGTCCCTCTAAGACATTCCATCCTGGTCAGTGTTGCTAGATGGCCTAGAGCTGAAGAAGTTATCATTATTATTAGCTGGAAGCAGAGGATTCCCCTAATCTTTTGCAAAGGTGGGAAGAGGAGCTTTTGTGACATAACAATTTGGAAGTCTGTTACTCCAAAAATATCATTGTATATGGTAGGTAGGTTCTAATGTTCTATTGGCACAGGTACATTATGGAGTGGATAGTTTTGCTTGTTTGGTTGTTTGTCAATGAATGGGATGGCTGTTGGACCAAGTCATTATATAAATTATTTTTCCTTTAGGAAAATGCATGATCGAATTCTACTTCCCAAGACAAACCCACAAAGTGTAAGAACACAATTATAAAGCATTTCTCAATCAAATAAAGTCAGATCTAAATAATTGGAAAACTGTCAATTGCTCATGGTTAGGTTGAGCTAATATAATAAAAATGACAATTCTACCCAAATTAAATTACTTATTCAGTACCATAACAAACTACCAAATAATCATTTTACTGAGCTAGAAAAAATAATAACAAAATTAATCTGGAGCAACAAAAGATCAAGAATAGCAAGGGAACTAAGGTAAAAATGTAAAGGACGGTGGCCTAGCTCTACCAGATCTAAAACTATACTATAAAGCAGCAGTCATCAAAACTGGTTAAGAAACAGAGTAATGGATCAATTGATCAGGATAGGTTTAAAAGAAACAGTAGTAAATGATTTCAGTAACTTTTTGTTTGACAAAAGCAAAGATGTTAGCTTCTGGGATAAAAACTCACTATTTGACAAAAATTGTTGGGAAAACTGGAAAATAGTATGGCAAAAACTAGGCACACCCTATACCAAAAAACATCTCACACCCTATACCAAAATAAGGTCAAAATGGGTATGGGATTTAGACATAAAAGGTGACAAAATAGGCAAATTAATAAATCAAGAAATACTCTATTAGATCCATGGAAAGGGGACAAATTTATGACCAAACAAGAAATAAAGTAGTTTTCAAATGAAGAAATTAAAGCTATATAAAATCATTTTTAAAAATGTTCCAAATCATTATTGATTAGAGAAATGAAAATTAAAAACAACAATGAAGTAGCATTTCACACTTATAAGACTGACCAAGATGACAAAAAGATAAAATGATCGATGTTGGGAGAAGGTGGGAGAACTGGAACACTGATGCATTGCTGGTGGAGTTGTGAACTGATCTAACCATTCTGGTGAGCAATATGAACTATGCCAAAAGAACAATAATTGTTCAAAACCTTTGACCCAGCAATTCTAATTCTAAGCCTATATCCAGAAGAAATTACAAAAAAATGGGAAAAGTCCCCCATGTTCCAAAATATTTACCTCTTTTCTGAAGTGGCAAAGAATTGGAAAACGAGAGGATGCTCATCAAATACTATTGTTCTATAAGAAATCTAAATGGTCAGACTCTAAAGAAGCATGGAGTGACTTATGGGATCTGATGCTGAGCAAAGGAAGCAGAACCAAGAGAACAATGTACACATTAACAACAACATTGTGAAATGATCAAGTCTGATGGATGCAGCTACTTTCAGCAGTTCAGAGAGCTAGGAAAACAGTATTAGACCTGCTATGGACAATGTTATCCCCATCCAGAAGAAAGACAAAACAAAAAATCCTTCAAAATATGATGAACACTACACTTTTTTTTATGCATCTCGGCCTTTTTTCTTTTTTTCCCCTCTTCTGTTTCATTTATTTATTCATTCTTATTTTGTACAAATAATGTTTTTTATACATTACTAAAATATTCTTGTTTAAGAGTAAATATAATACCCCCTCCCCCCCAAAAAATATAGACCCACATGAGCAATAAAGGGGAGAGAAAAAATTAAAATTAAAAAAATAATAATAACTGTAGGTATGGCCAGGTGGCACAGTGGATGGAGCACTGGCCCTGGAGCCAGGAACACCCGAGCCCAAATCCAGCCCCAGACACCCAACAATCACCCAGCTGTGTGACCTCATGTAAGCCACCCCAACCCCAATGCCCTGCAAAAACCAAAAAAAAGAGACCAAAATAAACTAAAAAAAAAATATATTAAAATAATAATAATAATAATAATAATAATAATAATAATAGTAGGGGCAGCCAGGTGACAGACAGCATTGGCCCTTAATCCTAATTCTTCATACCAAAAATGGCTCTGTAAACATATTTAACACAAATGTGTTTGTAGAATATTATCCTGACGTTTGCCACTGAGGGGAAAGTGGTGAGAAGGGAGGATGGAAAGAAATTTTGTAACTTAAAAATGTGAATAGGCATAGGATGAATGTTGAAAAACTTTTATAACATATATTTGGAAAAAATATCAATTAAAAAAGGAAAATGCATGATCAATCCTGAACAATCAAATTATATGGAATTTTGGATCAAAACCAAGGTGTATGAGCTCTCCAAAAAGTCAAATAATCAAGTGATAATTAATACACGATTTCTATAACACTTATTTTTCAAAGGTGACTACAACATTTTCTCAGGCTTCAGCACAGACCTGATAAGTACACCATGCTAGTTCCAAATCTTCCAAACTAAGATCAGTAAAATACAAGTAGTATAGAACATTATTTCTTGAGGGGGATGGAAGGAAAGTATGGTGGAGGGAGGGGGAAGGGACCGGGAACCTATGTCTTATAAAACCAATTATTCTGTCTTATCTTTTGGGGAGGAAGGGACATTTTTTATTTAAATAGAAACCATGAGACAGAAAATGTATTCTAAGATCAAATTGTAGCCTTGAGAAGAACTAGGATAGGAAACTTCTGAGAATATACTAACTGGATGAAGTTCTCCAATGATGTATGTCTTGGATAATTCTCTGGCATCTGTAGAATGCCCGACATCCTCAAAATTTTCAGTTGCATCACCTCCAGCTTGCTCTCTTAGAACTTCTTCTCCACCAGGATGCTATTTATTTAAAAGGAGAAAAAAATAAGGCATCATTATATGGAAGTGTCAACACTAATTAGGATTTGTAATACAGAATCTCACAAACTATATTACTCACTTTAGGAACAAAGTCAAGAAATGAAAATCAGAGAACCATTAAAATCAATATTTTAAAATATTGTGGTTAATTCTTTTCTTGAGAACTACATATTAAAGTCTGTGTTTTTTCCTCTAATTAAAAGATAATGATTTCCCTCATAAGCAATCTATCACCTTTATGCTTGGGTTTCTTATCAAGAAACATTTGTTAAGTACCTACTAATTCCCCAGGTTCAGGGGGATGCAATGCTAGACACTGTGCTAGTACCTGGGGATATATAAAAAAGAGAAATCAAAGTTTCTCCCCTCAACGAAGCTATATTAGCAAGTTATATTACCAATATATACATATAAGTATTTGAAAATTAATGCAAGTATTGGGAAATCAATACAAAAGTAGTGAAAGAGGTACGCAGAAGGATTCAGAGAAGATTTTCAAAGCAACACACAGAAACACTGCATGCCTGTCCATAAAGTCAGAAAATTTCCTGGCCTGTTGATAGTCTGAGCCAGTTATGTTACTCAGGGGTCACTCTGTCAATGTGCATTAGGATTATCTTCTATAATAGGCATGACAAGTGGTCACCCAGTCAAGTCTCTCCCCTTAAGTAGTTTCTTTCAGTGGCAAGGAGCTCACACCTTCCACAAAAATTCCACAAGGGTTCATATTTCTGTAGTTCTCTCAAGATTGCCAAGTTCCTTCCCCACAACAGTGCTCTAAAGTGGTGATGCAAAAACAAATTGAACAAAACCTGAACCCTGGTCTTCTGTCACCTTTGTTAACCTCAATCAGTGTTTGAAGTTCTCACCTCCCCTTAGAAATCAAAAATCAATTAGTCCCTAACAGCAAGGAACTTACAGTCTTAAATGGAAGAAAACACTTAACTCTGTCACTAGTTGTTGTGTGACTGTCACTAACATGTAAAACTGTTAAAGTAGCAACTAATAAACACTCTACAATGAGCATTATTCTGGTTCTTCATACTGAGGCAGGAGAACTCTAGGCAGAGAGAAAAATATTGCAATCTTTTTCTTCTTTTTCTATATTAGAGACAAATAATTCAGACAAATGTTATAATCTTTTTCTTTTCTATATTGTTTGAATCCTGTTCTGTAGTGGTCTTGTACTTAGGCAAATCATCTATTAACAAGAACTGTACCTAACAAGGGTCCCTCCTCAACTAACAAGCCCCATACCAAACAAGCACTCAGTTATAACAGTTAATCTTTAAAACTGTTGATCCTTCTCCATTCTACCTTGTGCTAATAAAAACTCCAACTGCTGCCTAAACTGTACATCTCAGTTAAGGGTTGGGGTCCCCAAGAGCTAAATTCCTCTGTGCTAAGAAAGACTGAAACTAGGTCCTATTATTAATTCCTTAAGGCCCCTAGCTAAGACTCCCATTGTTATCCAGCCCCTCAAGCCTTCCACCCCCATCTCCTCCCGTGCCCTTCTCACGCTCACTACCTTCCCTGCCAAAGTGTATGCCTGACATCAGTAACATTCAGGTGATGGCCACTCCTTGACCCCTCCCCTGGCTCCTACCAGCACAGAAGGTGGGCTAGGCCTCCTTAAAAAGCTTTGCCCCTGGACAACTGGTGATAAGAGTGGCTATAGCACCAGTCCTGGAGTCAGGAAGACCTGAGTTCAAATATGACCTCAATCTTAATTAATAATTGCTAGCTGTATGAACTTGGGCAAGTCACTTAATCCCACTGCCCTAAAAAAAATTAAAAAAAAGCTTTGCCCCCTCTGCTTGGTTTTTGTTCTCACTGCAAATATGTAGTTTCCTCCTCTCTTCACTCTGTTTCTTCAGTTATCTCCCTATCCTTTATTTGCTGCCTCCTTAATGAACTCTTGTGAATTTACTTGTAACTTTTTTCTAGTAACCTGTGAATTAAAATTTATAGCCTTTCCTACACTTTTGGATCAGAGATCCTTGTGATTCCTTCCCTTATAAACAAATCCTCAGTGGTCTTTCCCACTACCTTTTCCCAGTGATACCCATCTCCTACACACATTTCATCACTCTGAATCAGGACAGGAAGGAACAAGGTGGATTAAACAGACAGTGAATAAAACTTGGGTCCTGCTCAAGATCAAAGACAGACACTCATGTATTAACAAGAATTATGCACAACCAAATAGGAAGAAATTTTAAGGGAAGGGAGAAAAGTGGGGGCAAAAAAAAACCCACTGAGATCAGAAACTTTGAGACAGATTTGATAGGTCCAAGGTTTCATGGAAAGGAGGTTATTTTCAAATGGAAAAGAGCCAATTTGGCTGCTGAAGCTATAGGAATGAGAGAGAAAGATACTGCCAGGTATCTTGACCTTGACTCATGTTACACTGAGAAGAAGTGGTGCTTAGAGGTAAAGCATGACATGTCAAAATAAAAAAAAAAACTTTTATCAGCCCTGTAACTCCTATGTAGATAAACATTGCAAAATAAAGTGATTACTCTCTTCATGCTGAGTAAAAATTCTAATCACTTTAAATGCTATAAACTATGACTAGTATTGGCTAATAAATGTATTTCTTCAGGCTTACTTAAAAAAAAAGTCAAGATTTGATTTCAGATAGAAAAGGATCTGGTTTTACTGAGAATTATTTAGCAATTAAATATCCACTCATTTACTACCTGTTCCAAAGCAAGCTAACAGATTAAAAAGCAATAAATTAATTAAAACAAAACATGGCCATTTCATATACATGTAAAAAAAAAAAGACTAGGATTAGTATATCTAAGAGACACCATAGAGGGCTGAAAAGTTGGGGAACCTAGCCCTTAGGGCTCCACTAACTAGTCCTGGATATGTGTGGCCTTGGGCAAGCAATGTCCTACAGGTCTTAAGTATTTTCATCTATAAAATGATTAACCATGAACTGTGATCAAATCAACAATCTACTACTAATGGTCCAACGTACCATCCCTATAATTTGCTGACCAAAGTGCCCTTCACTGGACCCACTCTTTGATAGAAGGGAGGATCTTTGCTTTGGTATTTGTACTTAGAACAGTGCTTTGGTGTATAAAAAGTACTTAATAAATGTATTCATTCATTCCTTCATTTATGAATTTTAACTCCAAGGTACACTCCAAGAATAAAATTCTATGTGTTAATAAGCTTTCAATCAAGATTTCAAAATTAAAAGATGTGACTAAGGGATTCTTGGAAGATTTCCAGTACTATATCTTAAGATGTCTTTCAGTTAGTTGTGAAAAGTAAATATGTGGTCCTCTGCTGAATATTACTTGTGAAAAATTATTATTCCCTACAAATATTCTAATAGACAATGTCCTTGATTCATGTGCATATATAAACATAGATTTACACAGGCATACACATACATACATATATTAAATCATAAAGACTTTATGGAGATGAAAGACTAGACATACAGGTCAGGAATATTTAAAAATTTATGGAATAAAACAAGTATATCTTTAACAGTAAAAATGGATGATTAAACGTGAAATTGCAAATCGATTACATACAACTTGCTATTCCTTTTAAATATATAACAAAGTTATCATGTAAATTTCTTATTTTTTTCTCTTGTACCTCTCTCCCCCCCAGCTTTTGATATTTTCTTAACTGCTTTTTTTTTTTTTAGTATTAAGAAAGTTTAAGGTTTTTTCCATGCCACTGGTATCTCACCCTCCTGGTACCTTTTATATTGGATAACTCAATGAGACTTCATAATTCTATCACCTCTATGTATAATTGTCCCAAAGCAGGTCATTTCCCTCCATATTTCTCTCAAAATGGGTTATTATAAAATTTTTATTAATAATATGTGATATTTATACAGTGCCTAAAGTCAGTAAAAGAATATTATTCATTTGAGCCTCATAACAATCCTGTTAAACATACTATAGCTTATTAGATCTGGAATACCACACCTAGGCCCATGCCTTCAATCCCTGGGTAAATTAATTCTCCTTTCTTTTTCCTGGAGTTCCCATCAGGAACCAACCTAGCTGATAGGTGACAACATGTTCATGTATAATCAACTTAACCCACTCTCTCTACTGGCTGACTCTAGTCACCAGACCATGCTTTAGCTTCACATTCACCCATACCATTTTACCATCATCTGACTGCTTCTAAGCATTTCTGCCAGGTGATCAAATGTCTCAGTTTGCTACATAAAGTAGAAGCTAAGTTCATGTGCACAGTGGAAGAGAATTAACTTAGGCAGAGAAGAAAAGGTAACAAATAACTGCCAGGAGGAGGGGGTGGGGTGGGGTCAAAAGAGTTGCTGAGAAGTGAAAGTTGGTTTGAATTTGAAGAAAAAACAACTGCAATGGGTCAAGTCAGTTCACTTGTACTTGATATAGCTGCACTCATAACCTGAGAGCAAAAGCACAAAAAGAAGGGGTGTGGATCCAGGGTTAGGGCAAGGAAACAAGTAAACAAAGCATCTATTAAGTACTTACCATGTAATAAATTATTAACTCTTTCACTTACAAAAATGGTTAGTTTTGTTTCTATTTTGTAATACTAGATATTCAGGGTGCATGGTAAAATAGCACCTTAAAAAAAAGAATATGTATTTTAGTCATGTTAAGTTGGATTGTGAGAAATGGTCTATAGATTTTACTTTCTTTAGCCGTTCCACTGAGTCTGGAACTATGAACTAGCAAGTATTAAAATAAAAGTAGTGTATTTTATAGGCAAGGTACTAAGTACTGGGAGTTTCAATAATTAGAAAAAACAGTTAGCAAACAAAAAAAAATTAGTCAGAACAAGTAGAAATATAGCAGGGAAAGAAGTCTTGAGTCAGAAACAATCTGGAGAGGGATGACAGAGTAAACACAGCTGGTCTGACCTTTAATTGGAAGCTAAGATTAAAAGAAATTCAGAGAGAAATGCAAGAGAGGAAAGAACTAAAAAGCTCACTCTAAAGTCTTAGATGAGAAGGGAGATATAATCAAAAGTCCAAGTGCCTGAGTAACTTGAAAAATGAGGATGGAGAACAGATCTGATGGCTAATAATGGAAAGACTCCCCAGAACATCATTTAAATAAACATTTCAGGGATTAACAAAACAAATGGAAAACTTGGTCCTCTTTTAAAAATAAGACAGATTGGAGAAGAGATTGTTTGGGGGGGGGGGGAATTATTAGATGAAAGAATTTCTTCCCTACCCCTAAAAAAAAAACTTGGGAATCAAAAGAACAAAGAAAACATATTTCCCAAAACATCAAAGACAAAATCAAATTTTTTAAGAGTCTTAAAAAATCTTAAGAATTGGAATCTATCCCCCTAATTTTATAGACATCAAAACTGAGGACCTAGGGAGGTTAAGTGATTTGTCTAAGAGTATAGTGAGGGCTAGTCACACAGTTTAAGTTTCTTGACACTAAATTCAGGACTTTTCTTACATGAGCAAATTAAATTATATAGAATACATTTTTATATGTATGTAGGGACCTTTCATCTGAAAATTATGCTAAAAACTTACTGCATTCTTCCCATCTGTTGTTTTTAAGTGCTTTTACCCCCTCCACAGCTTCATATTTTTCAGAAATTTTCGATTTCTCAACATGCCTTCCAGGAGCCCACTGAGTAATTAATTACTAGATGTGAAGCAGACACTAATGGAAAGAAAGATGACAGGCTCCATATCTGTGCTTCCAGGATTATAGATGCTTGGAATAGAATAAAATCACTTGGAGTTTTAAAACAGTTCAAAGTCCCAATCTCAAAAAAACAAACAAAAACAGCTAAAGAAAACAAATAAACCATTTCCACTTAAATCTAACTTAATATGAACCAGAGGTCCACTAAGTGAACTCTGAAAAAGTGCTTTTCCATCATTCAGCTTGAATATCAAGTATTGCAAAACAAATAAAAACCAAACTTTTTATAATGGAAAAGAATTGCATAAGCATGTACAATGACTAAGCAAAAAATAAGAGCAACAATAACAAAACAACTCTTTAAAAGTAGAGTTTATCTATTCCCCTTCAGTGCTGAGCCAAAAATGATGGTTAAAGAAGTTTATAAAGGGCAAATATTGTGAAAGCCATAGTACAAAAATATTGGGAAAAGGCTGTTCAAATCAATTATCCTTTTGAGTTGCAACTGATTATTTTTTCAAAGAGGACAAAGCCCAAGTCTTGGGCAAACAGAGGTCACTAGAAAACATACTGTCCTCTCTTCTTTAGAATAAACTTTATCATGTTGAAGAGTGATGTGGCATGCACAAATCTTGGGAATGATGTCTATGTCATAAATCATTGATCTTCCTTATCACCATTTCAGAAGCAAAGTTTCTTGGCCTCTACATCTGATAATTTCTTCTAGTTCTTAGTCAATCTTAAAATACTCCCACATTAAATAAGCCCTCAGCTTGAATCCTTGTCAAGGCAAGTCCATTTTATTCTGTGTGTGAGTCTTATATTAAACCAAAATGTCTTCTTGTAATTTTCATTCACTGTTCGCAGTTCTGACAGAGCAAGTCAATGTCTTCTTTTACATGACAGTATTTAATTTATATAAAGATAGTTTTATTAGTTTTCTCTTATCTAAGCTAAACATAGAATCTCAACCCTAGTTCCTGGAACTGTCCCTCAAATGTCATGATTTTGAGAGTCATCATCACCCTGATCACTCTTCTCTGGATGTCTGACTTCAGTTTGCAAATGTCTCTTAAAAAATATGGGGCCAAGGGGGCATCTAGGTGGCATAGTGGATAAAGCACCAGCCCTGGAGTCAGGAATACCTGGGTTCAAATCTGGTCTCAGACACTTAATAATTACCTAGCTGTGTGGCCTTGGGCAAGCCACTTAACCCCATTGCCTAGCAAAAACCTAAAAAAAAAAAACCATTAAAAAAAATGGGGCCAATCACAATATACCATATAAGATCTAACCAGAGATGATATTATCCAAACCTTTCAATTCTGCCTCTGACTGAAAGCCAAAGATGGAATGGAAGAGGGGAATGGAACGGGTACTACCAAAATAAGCTTCCAATCCCTACCCCTGTAACCAGTACATGTCATCAACTCATTCTCCTTCCTTACTCTGTAATCCTCATCTCCCATCTCCCTGCCTTTTCACTGACTGTCCACACCTGGGACATAATCCTTCCTCATTTCTGCCTCACTGAATATCTCCCTAACCTTCAAGGTAACAGTGGAAACACCACTTTCTACAAAGTCTTTCCTAATCTCACCTCCCCTAACGAGTTTATATGTATTAATTTCCCTTTATATTTATTCTCTATTACACATGCCACTACCTTTAGAATGTAAACTCCTTATGAGTAGGGATTGTTTTATTCTTTTTATTTATATTCCCATCACCCAGCACAGTGTCTGACCCATGGTAAGCACTTAAATGCTTGTGCCTTGAGTGATTCTGGACAAAATATGGCTTAATGGTTTTAAAGTATAGTTTGAATTTTTTAAAAACTGTTTTGTATATTATTGCCAGTACCCTTTCTGCTGACATTAAAAAGACAGTTTTCAATATTTTTTGACTTATGTCTTAAAGGAACAGTTAGTTGACAGTGAGTCACAGCATATTCCCTTCCTAGCAGACAATATTAACTTAAAATCATATTTTATATTGTTTCCTTATATTACATTAACCTAGTTGATCTGGAATTTTTCACTTTACTACTCACAAACTCAGCTCTGTATGATTTCCCTGCAAGTCTTCCCCCAGAAACTCTATTTTTCACTATCTAATAAAATTGGAAACATTTACTTCACAAAGTCCTCTATCACATACTTTTAAATACTCTTGCTCTATATTTAAGGCAGGCCAAGGAAGAGGAAGTTCTTTCTCCAATGAGTGACATCTATTTGGCTCCTAAGAACAAAAGGCAGAAGATAGAGAGATGAAACTCTGGATTGATGTCAAGAAAAAATGTCTACTAATCAAAGTTATCCCAAAGTGGAATTGATTGCCCCAGAGGTAGCGGATTCTATTTCACTGGAGAAATTCAAACAAGGGCTAGATGGCCTATCATCAAACAATAAACATCTATCAGGTATATACCAAGGGCCAAGAAAGGTGCTAAATGATAATGTAACAAAGACAAAAACTAAATGCTTTTTGCCCTCAAGAAGTTTAGATTCTATTACAGCACCTCTTTTATCCTCTGCCATTAGTACCACACAGTAAACTGGTACTGACCTTCATTATCTCAATACTACACTATTGTCGTAGCCAGCCTTCCTGCCTCTGGATGCTTCCCAATCCAGTCCATCCTCCACTTAACTGTCAAATTCAACTTCCTAAATTTTAGGTTCAAATGGTCACACTCCAGTAGCTATCACCATCAAATATAAAATCCTCTTTGGCATTTTAAGCCCTTCACAACCTGGCCCTCTCCCCTCCTTCTACTCCACCATCTAGTGAGGGTTGGTCTCTTTATCCCTCATATATGAGTGGCCTATAGGCCACTCCTTTTCCAGACTGGGAATTTCCTCTGGCTGATCCTACACCTAGAATACTCTCCCTTCCTCATTTTCCCCTCTTTCAAGTACCAGCAACCATTCTACCATCTATGAAAGCCTTTCTTAATCCCTCTAAATGCTGTTAGTGCCTTTCTTTTCATTGCCTCCAATTTATCCAGTATGTGTCTGTTTTCGATGGTCCTCTGTAGCTTGTGATTTGCAAGTTGTTTCCTCCATTTAGACTTCGGGTTCTCTGAGAACAGGGACTGTGTTTTGTCTTTCTTAGTAAATTCAAAACTTGGCAGTGCCTAGCACTTCATAAATTCTTATTGACTGCCTATCAAGAGGTTCATTCAATCTCTGCTTGCAGACCTCCTGCCTAGAAAGATAACCTAATTTTTGGCCAGTTCTAATGATAGAAAAATGTTCCTTTAAATTAAGCCGTAAGTGAGGAGTTGGAGCTACAATGGGGATAATTAGAAAGCTGTACAGTAAGTTCTCTACTCCCCAACTCCTCCAACTAGGTCTAGAAAATGTACCAGATCTAACCTGGCAGGAAAATCCATGAAAAAGTCCCAGCGTAGGAACACCCAGGTAGGCATCAGAAGACAAAGAAGTCTGTGGCCACTCAATCCAGAATCTGGCGAGGAGCACTGTGCATTGAGCATTCCAGTACAAGGGCAAGCCCGAGCCTCATAAGGATATCAGCAGAGCCAGAATGAGCACCTCTACAGGGAAAGCGTCCACTGGAAATTTTGTCATTCACTACTCCTATGTTTCAGGTTCACATACCCAGAATGGACTGAGGAGAGAAACCTCCCTCCCTCAGAACAGGCCTCAGGCTGCACCAAGAGAGGAGAAAGTTCAGAATCAGCAATTGGGTATGTGGCCCAGATCCTAGGAGCAGAGCAGAATTTCATTTTTATCTTCTAGCCCAAGTCCAAGCCTGCTGAGAAAGAACCAGCACAGAAATCTGCAAGTTCTGCTACTCTGAACTCACTGGTTTCTCAACTGGCTAAAAGAAACAAGCTGAGAGCAGTCTAAGGTGGCTCAGACCCAACCCAATTCAGGAAGTTGCAGAGCTCAGACCAGAAAAAACATCAATCAGACTTTAATCTGGATCAGATCACTCTTATAAGCACTAAATAACACAACAGTTAGAGCCTAGTTATAACAACACGTGTGAAGTCAGAAATTAGGCTAGAAGCATAAGCAAAGAAATTAAAAATCACCCCTTAGAGAGCTATTGTGGTAGAGAATGATCCCAAACATTTATAGCAAAGTATTAATCAAGAGCACTAAAAAAATCAGATGAGACTGGAAAACAGGCACGTTTCACAACAAGCTATGTGACCACTGGCTAAGGTGACACAAAAAATTCATTGGTCTAGTTAGCTAAAGTGTTCTTTGACATTTGTGAACTGAAAATGTTTTATTCTTGAAAAAATTATTGAAGTTCTGCAAATGAAATTATTACACCTAAAGATCAGAGGTTCTGGTTATTGAGAAAAATGAAAAGAGGTGGTAAAAAAAAAAAGCAATCCATCTGGAAAAGGTATGGAACAAGGGGAATTAATTAGCATGGAGAAGATGAAAAAAAAGTACTAGTGGCTCTCCAGTTAAAGATCAACAAGAACTGGGGCAGCTAAGTGGGACAGTGGATAGAGCACCGACCCTGAAGTCAGGAGTACCTGAGTTAAAATCTGGCCTCAGACATTTATAATTATCTATCTGTGTGACCTTCAGCAAGTCACAACACCATTACCTTGCAAAAAAGCAAAAACAAAAACAACACAAAAGATTAACAGGAATCCAAACTGATCAAAAATCATTTATTAAGCTCATACTCTGTGCCAAGCACTGTATAGACAAATACAATGAATGAAATAATTATCCAGAAGGAACTTAAATTCTAATGTAGAAACAACAATTTAATTGTTTAACCTAATTTATTAATAAAGATATTGATCAAATAGTAAATATTAATTAAATTGATGTATTGAGATTAAATATCAATAAAATAATTAATTATTAATAAAGATATTAGTATACAATTATCTATAAAATAGTCTGAGAGCACCACACTAACAGTTGGGAAGATCAGGAAAAGATTGATGTAAAATGTGATACTTAAGTTAACTTTGGAAAAAAAAAAGGATTCCATGCAGTGAAGAAGCATGGGGGGGGGGGGGGGAGTCAATACAAAAGCAAGGAGATGGGAAGTGGAGTATCATTTCTGAGGAATAGAGAGAGGCCTGTTTAGCTGGATCATAGAGAGTAGGAGTAAGAGGAATGAGTCCAATGAAGCTGAAAAAATATATTGAGGCCAGGCTGTGAAGGGCTTTAAAACAGTAGAATTCATATTTTATCCTAGAGGCAATAGGATATAATAAAATTGACCTATTAGGAGTGATATGAATCAGTTCTGTACTTTAAGGCAAAACACTTTGCAAGCAGCTTAGGTTAAACTGTACTGAGATTTAATGAAGAGAAACCAAGTAGGAGAAAGTTCCAATAATCTTGGAAAGAGGTGTAAAAGGTATGACTTAAAGAGTTAACTATGAGTAGAAAGAATGGGTTAGAAACAAGAGTAGTAGAGACAGCAAGATTTGACAACTATCTGGACATGGGAGGTAGAATGAGGAGTTGAAGATAATGTTGAAATTATAAACCTAAGTCACTAAAAGGATGCTGGGTGTCTTAGAAATAAAGTTTGGAAGAGAGAGAGTTTGAAGGAAGTGCGATAATGAATTCAGCTGAAGACCATCTGTGTTTGAGAAGCCTCTGGAATATTCAATCTAAATAGATAACTAGTGTTGCAGACCTGAAGCTCAGAGGGTTAGGGTTGGATATATAGATCTATGAATCACCATCAGCAAAAGAAAATTAAACATGTGGGAGCCAATGAGGTGACTAAAGGAGAATATAAAGAAAGAAGGGGAAAGGGCCTAACATTGACCTTTGGGGTCAACATCTGTAGTTAGGGGGTGTCATATGGATGATGAAACCAAGTAAGGTCTTCTGGGAGTTAAACATTTGAGTTGGACTTTTCTGCCACTATGTTAACCAATCTGAATCATTTGGCAAATTCTATTTACTACAATCCAGAACCCAGAGTTTTGATATCCATATTTTACATAGGGCCCCTCGACCTACTCCTTTCCCTTACTCCAAGCTGAACAAACCAATATGCTCAATTGCTTATATAGTTTAGATGAGATAGGAACCACTGACTCTTTGCCTTCTGTCACTCCTTCCTAAGTCTTCAGGATTTATCATTAATTTGTCCTATTTCTATGCTCTTTAGACCTGAGGTACTGCTATCTGACTTACTGGTGTAAACTAAGGACCAAAGGGTCTTGACATCTACCCCACCTACATCTACATCCTTAGGACTTTAGACCTTTTCATTTATCTTGAAGCTGAATTTTCTTTCATGTATCTACTCAATTAGACTGTGAATTTCCTGAAAGATGAATTATTTCTTTTTCTATTTGTATTCTCAATATTTAGTACAGTGCTTGGAAGACAATAGGATCTTAACTAATGCTCTTTCATTCCTTTATCTTCATTTCTGGGCATTAAAAGTCTGAGCAACTGTCTAAAATCAAATTTCCATGTTCCCTTAGTTTATCTAGCATAGCTAGCACTTACAAGCTACTACTATCAATTATAGATTAAACTTTTTAAAAATTGTATTGAAGAATGTCAAAGTCTAAACTTTTCTATTCCTGTCCCTTGGCATAGTATTATATTAACAAATGATATTAAAGATTCACTTCATCCCACAAGTCACTAATTAACAAGAGACTGGATATCATACTGGATAAAGGGACAGCCTCAAAAACAGGAAGTTGAAGGTTAAGGTTCCACAAGTAGACACTTATTGGTTGTGTGACCTGGACAAAACATTTCATAAGTTATGGAGAAGTCAAGAACATTCTATTAAAGGCAGTTTCCTCCCAGAGATCCTTACACCAATAAAATCACAGGTGTAGTTCCTACAACCATTAATTGACATGTAAAAGATAACACTTTGGTTAAAGCAGTACAGACCAGAAAACAATTTTTTTGTGAACTGATATACAGCATCCATAACACTACCATCTTCATCCTAATATTCTTGGTGCTCAGACTTTGGTCACTAACATTTTCTGAATGGACCGTAACATTAGTCAGTCCAAAGAGTCCTTTATTGCTGTTCTTATATGTCCAATGAAAAGGGCAGTCACTCAAAACAAATGATTCATAGCTCATGGCTTTTATCAAGTTCAGAATACATGGAAAGTCACTGAAAAAAATTCTCCTCCCAGGTAGAATGGAAGCACTTTGAGAGCAAGAACTGTCTCAATCTGAGCTGGTTTTAAATTTGAATTTAAACTTTCTACTCTTTATCTTATTTCTCTAAAATAGAGATTTTTCTGGTAGTTTAGCTAATCAAAGAAGCTTCTGAAGAATAGGATTATGTTGTTTGTTTTTTTTTTTATTTCCAGTGTATAGCACAGTGCACAGCATATAATAGTAGGAATTTAATCATTCTTAATTCTAGCTATATGCAGGGGAGAGGTAAGAGTTGAATACCCTTGAGAAAATATGGAAATTGTATCTTTTATTAGGGGGGAAAGGAGAGGGGAATATTTGTCCTGAGAAATGCCATTCAAACCCTCTAGCATCTTTTGCAACACAAAGAAACCTGGGTCAAGCCCCCACTCTGGGCATTATACAGTGACAAAAGGCTATCCCACAAGGTCTCCCATGGGCACTGATCCCTTCACCTACATGGAGGAGGTACTCCTTCAAGGTGTCTATAGGGCCATTTCATGGACAAAATTCCTTGGGCAACCATCTGGCAGCTGTTTCCTCAACTTTTAGTTGTTTGCTCTACCTAGGCCCGGACCAGAAGTTGGGATGGAGTAGGAGATAGTTCTAAAAAGAAGGCTTTAGATACCCCAGTGGATAATCACACTGAGGTAGGGGGGGAAAAAGGAAAAATATATCAGAGGACAAGATCAAGGAGCTGTCAAAGGCAAGGGGTAGATATGTCCAACACCAGATTTTTTTTTCATCTGCCCATCATCCTAGTCCAAGTAGCTCAGCTACTTGGTTGAAAAGAAAGGATTAGGGGTGGCTAGGTGGCGTAGTGGATAAAGCACCGGCCCTGTAGTCAGGAGTGTCTGGGTTCAAATCCGGTCTCAGACACTTAATAATTACCTAGCTGTGTGGCCTTGGGCAAGCCACTTAACCCCTGTTTGCCTTGCAAAAACCTTAAAAAAAAAAAAAGATTCCCAGGAAACCCCAAACAAGAAAGCAGGATCATGGCAGAAGTGTTAGGAATTCTAGGATCTCTGATGTTTCCAGCAGTAGTATTTCATCAGGTGCCCTAAAACTTCTGCCCCTAAGGCAACCAATATTCCCACGAATTAACCTCAAATGACCAAACAAGGGGAGCAGCTTTACTCTAAAGGGGAGCAGCTTCACTCTAGGCCATACCTCTAAAAGAGAGTATTCCCATTGTGTCTTCCAGGAATGGGGATGATAATTTGCTACATCAGGAGCAAAAGCAATGACACAATGCCAACTTCTTTAACTCTTCCCAAAAATTCAAAAAATGTTAAAGGTGGAAGGGAAGGATATCTCTCTCTTCCACACTCACACACATGGGGGGGGGGGGGAGGTCATATGCCCTGACAATAAGACCATTCCTTCCTTCCTTCCTTGGACAGTAGCTAAGTGTCCTCGGATATCTCCTAGGCTGGCTCCTTGGATGCTGTGTTCCCAAATGAAGAAGGCGCAGCTAGGTGGCACAGTGGATAGCACCTCAGCCCTGGAGTCAGGAGGATCCGAGTTCAAATCTAACCTCAAACACTTAAGAACTGCCTAGCTGTGTGACCTTGGGCAAGTCACTTAACCCATTAACTTGCCCCCAAAAAAAACCTATTAAGTCAAATGAAAGAGAGAATGCTGTCCTTAAACAATTTCTCAGAATCCTGGCACTAATGAGAGTTTTGTACTCCGATATCATTGCCCCATTTCCAGAAGAGCTACTCAAAACAGCAGATATGAAATGCAGCAATGGCATCCAAAGGAATTGCATACGTAGAATACCCTGTTGTTTTGTTGAAGAAAAACTTAAGAGGTTTAGCTGAATGCCATGATCCAGGGTTCATTCGTAGTCCTGACAAGGTAGAAGCCAGTGGAATCATTCTGCCTGACATAGCTAAGTCACATTATATCCTGTGAGTCCTTGATGACCTTCATTTATAACCTGGAAAAGGTTTTCTCCATGTCTTCCAGGTTGCACATCTCCTTTACTCAGATGGGGTTAATGGCAGCCCTACCAGGTTAGAAAACAATTTTTACAAGCTTCTGGGAGAGCTGCATCTGTTGATTAAAGGGCTGCTTTCAGTTACCATGGCTATCTAGCACCTGTGCATAGAGAAGGAGATTGCACTGATCTTCCATTGAGCTTTGCCCTCTACCTTCTAGTTCATGAAAAATTCCCATTGAATTCAGTGAGACCCGGAGCAGCTGTCTTAAGATCCAATGTTGTCCAGTGGTCTGACTGGTGGTCACCCCCTGTGTAGATCTGGGATTTCCCTAAACCACTGAGAAACTTCAGCTCATTCTCCAACACCATGCAGTGGTAGTCCAGATCAGAGAGGATTTTATCCAGGGTTTTGGAATTGAGTGGATTAGATTTATGGCCGAACATCTCAAAGTCAGTGTCCTTTATCAATGCAAAGAATTTAGGCTTAGGATCTGAAGGAGAGAGCAACCATGGCTTGATCTAAACTCCTAGCACCAAAGATACCCTTTTCACATTTCTGCCTAACATGGTTCACTAAAAGTCTTGGACAAAGACAGACATTTGGCCAGAGCTTTGATCTGCAAGCTACAGTGGCTCTCACAGGATCAGATCATACAGTCAGTAAATTAAACCACAAGGCTGACATCCAGGTCACTCTTCTAAAGCTGCCTGAACCTGCTGTTTACCTTACAGAAGTATTCCTGCCCTTTGTCAATCCCATATTTCAAGCTCTTGCATGCTATGCACCACTGTGAGTTGGCAGGAAGGTTGGTGACAGGCTTAAAAAGAGACATGCATTCAAAGCAGATATACAAGCAGAAATAGATGAGTCACACACTGAAAGACATGGACAAATCAAAGGTTTAAAAGATAAAGTGGCCTCCTTTGCAGATAAAAGACAGCCCTGTTGAAACTGGCTTAGCAATAGCTCCCTCCTTAAGATTTCCTGCAAATTTTCTTGCTTCTCCACTGAGAAGCCTCCATCAGCCATCAGAAAGTGCACACCCTTGTGATCAATGTTATCTAAGACAAAATTCTGAAATTTGATTTTCTTAGGGCGGGTAGCATCTCCATCTCCATAAATTTCATTGGACCATAGTAGAGTTCAAAGAGTTCACTGGAAGCTGCATAGAAATTCTCCAGCTTGAAGTCTCTGGGGTATTTTAAGGTAAATTCCAAAGCCCTTTTCATGCCACTTCTTCCTCCAAAGCATACACTGAGAGAAGTAAACCACCAAGGGCCTGAACATAGAAAGTACAGAAGCTGTGAACCCAAGTCCTCCAACAGGGGGATTCCCCAATGAATCCTTTGGACTGTAAAAATAAGATCAAATACAAAGATAATACTGGGCATTTGCATTGCTGCCCTGTTTAGGAAGAAGACTCCCAGGATTATTTCATAGGGACTGGACCTGGTCCAAGTTTGATGCATCCCCTTCCCATCCAAGTCATCAAACACACTCATGTACTTCAGGACACTGTACAGAACCTCTTCCCCACAAAATTCAATCTCATCTTCCTCTTTCCCACAGTCATCCACTCATATATCTCTGGGCTGCATGCTTGGAACCATGATACCTGTTCAAAGACACCTGGCTCTGGCTCATCTCTCCAGCCCACACTGAGTTCCTGGTCAAAACCCTTTAGTATCAGTTCTATGCCTCTTTGTCCTTTCTGATTAGAGTTCTCAACAAGGTTTTCTGACCCCAGTTGTATTTGCCTAGACCTTTACCTTCCCAGAAATACATCTTTGTCATCTTCTTTTGGGAAACACTGTTGTACATGGAATAACAGGAGGAGTTGACTTTCACAAGACAGTTTTTAAGTCATTGCTGAAAAAGTTAAGACACAGGTCTTTTTTTTTCCTTTCATGTTCCCTGTAAAATCCAATTAGACTTGTGGGCCATGATTGCTAAATTCATAAGATGTGGAACTGGTGGTCAATAATTACACAGCATTTCTTTTCTTCTACTTCTGAGGGGGTTGCTGAACTCCTCTTTTGCCTCTTCTCTTCATTGTCATGGTTTAAAAAAAAAAGGAGCTCTTAATTTCAGTTTTCAATTCTTTTGGGAAATCTCAAGTTTCTATTTGGATCATATTTCCCACTCCTTCCCTACCCACCCCTAACTATCTCCAAAAGAATGTGCAAGAGAAAAAAAAAAAGATGACCTTTCATCTCCAAAGTGGGGCACCAAATGTGGAAGCAAAGGACAGTGGGAAGGCTAGTTGAGGGTGAAGAGAAGTGCTGTCAGGAATAGAGGAAGACCTCTGTAATAAAGGGACAGCAGAGTTAACTGAAAAACACTAGAGGAGAGAAATGAGGTGATGGGAGAGAAAAGGATGAAGAAGAGAACAAGGAGAGTGGAGGAATAAGAAGTGGGAGGAGAAGACAGAAGTAGGACTAGAAGAAGGAATAAGGGAGGAAGAGGATCATCAAAGGCAGGGGGGCCAAGAGGGAAAAGGGGAGTAGGAGGAAGGAGGGAGTAGCAGAAGTACACAAGGGACCAGGAAGAGGTAGAGGCAAGGAGAAAGAAGGGAAAGTGGAAGGGAGAGGGAGAACAGGAGGAAGGAGAAGGAGCAGGAAGGAAGGAAGGGACCAGATGTGGGGAAGCAGAGAGAGGCCTGAGAGGGGGAAAGGACTGGAAGAGGCCAGTAACCAGGAAGGAAAGTAGAAGACCAGCACTGGGGGGGGGGTAGTCTAGGAGCTGGGCCCAGGCCTCTCAGGCAGGCATGCTTACTAAGAAGGTAAAGTCAAGCCTGCTTGATTCCCTCCTGCCCAGGTTTGGACCAGCCCCTCCCCCCACCCCCCCCCAATATCCCTTTCCTACTCTTACCTCAACCCCTTCCAGACTGTACTCTTCTGTACTTCACCATGCCCTTCCCTCTCTCCCCTCCCTTCCTCAGCTTCCATTAAAGTGAGGTTTTTTCTATTAAAATGTTTATATTCCTAGAGGGTAAAAAACTGGTATTTATATTCCCAGGGCCTAGCACAGTTGAACATGTTTGTTCTCTGGCTGGGCTCCCTGTTTTAACTGATACTGTTGACCACTCTCTCTTTCTCCTAAATAATCTTTCTTCCTTAGGTTTTGGAGACACTATTCTCTCCCGGTCCATCTGATCACTCCATGTTAGCCTTCTTCAATGGACTATCAGTCAAATCATATCCCCTAAAGTGTAGCCTGACCCAAAGGACCTGACTTGGGTCCTCTTCTCTTTTCCGCCATGTTTTCTCACTTGCTGATCTCATCAATGGCTTTAAATTTTACACTTTTTAAATTATAGTTTTAATTATTACCTCTAGGCAGGTGGTTTCAAAAGCTAAATATGCAGATCCAGGTTCTTTTCACCTGCTTATGATAATAAGAAATTACAGGTCTTACAAATATCTCAAATATACATTGAACTTAACATCTTTACCCAAAAAAAAAACTTCCATCTAGCAAACCTCCTTTATTTCAATGAAGGGTACCATGATCCTTCCTGTCTCCCACATTCATCATAACAGTGTTATGAATGAATAAATGATTCCAGGCACTGCACTAAGTATAAGTACTAAGGATACAAAGACAGGTGAGACACTCCCTTCCTCAAGGTAATCTAATAGGAGGAAGCATATGTGGGGAGAAGTGGCTATGCTTTGGACAGAAAAATGAGAAGAAATGGTGATTGGAATCATAGAGTAAATGTTTTTAAATGATTATTGTTTTTAAAACTAGAGTTTGAAGTGGACAGAGAGAAAAAAGAAAGAGTATGGTGTCTCACTGAATGGCAAGGTAATGGCAAGAAAGTGATGTGGCAGTTCTGAGATAAAGTGAATACTCATGAGGGGAGCTACTGACCAAGAGGTAGAGGTCCTTACACAGGTAGTATTCATTTAGAAGGCTGAGAATTAGTGTTATCATCAACTAGTCATTCCACATAGCCAAACAATTGCCAATCTTGTCTTTTCTACATCTCCATTTCTTGCATGTGGCCCTTTCTGTCTGCTCATAATGCTCACCTAATTTTGAGTTCTAAACATGTAGACTAATACCATAGGCTTCAATTTGGTTTTCTTCCTTTACCCAATTCTCCATACAGCTGTCAAAGTGATTTTCCTTATATGTATGTCTGTCCTCTTTAGGGGAAAGTCTGTCATTTCTCTCTTCAAACCTACTGCAGTTTCTCATTTGCTTTGAGAAAAAAAATTCTAAACTTTCAATCTGATTGTTAAAGTCCTTCTTCGGAACCAGCCCCAAATCTACCATTCTAGCTGCATTAGATATACTCTCCTTTTCATACTCTACAGTGAAGTCAAAGTGACTTTCTCTATTCTTCACTCAATTCTAATTCTTCACTCATTTCCAATCTATAGGCTTTGTATCTAGCTCTCCTCCATCTCATAGAATTCTTTACTTCAAGGTTTAGTTAAAGAAAAAACATGCTAGAGGCAGGGGAGCCAAGATGGTGGCAGGACAACAGCCTCTCTTAGGCGCTCTCTCCAAAATATTACAAAAACCTTAAAATTATGACTCTAAATTTTTGAGACAAAGAACCCACAGAAAGATGCAGTGAGGCAATTCTCCAGCCCAAGGTAACTAGAAAATAGCGGGAAGGCTCTGTTCTACAGAGTTGGAAGGGCAGCAGTGCGCCAGAACAAAGGAGCTTCAGCCTTCTGGGAACAGCCTAGGGTACCTGGCAGAAGAAGCAGTTTCCTGACCTGCCACCCCAGAGAGCACCATGCACAATTTGGAAGATCAGCAGGGAGACCTCTGCTAGAGCAAGCATGAAGCCCAGGCCAGCGTGGCCCTCCTCAGCACGGCTGCAGCCCTCAGCACAGCCCAAATCCCAGGAAACAGAAGCAGACCTGTGGAGCCACCCAGCAGCTTCTCCCTGAGCAATCAGCCCACAGAAGGTAAGGGAGTGAAGGGAGACTGCCAAGGTCTATCCTCTTTCCCTGGCACAGGACTCTGGGGCTTTGACCACATTCAGACCCTAGATGCAGTCTGGATCCCAAGAGGAGTGAGCTTGTGGCCATTCAAAAGACCAGGAGAGCCTCACATACTGAGGTCCTTGCGAAGGTGTCCCAATAATACTCAAAAGCTCAGGAAGCACCCCAAAACCAGGCACAGGCTGGGGAAATGAGTAAACAGGAAAAAGGGACCTGACCATAGATAATTACTTTGGTCCCATGGAGGATTAAAATACACAATCTGAAGATGAGAAAGTTCAGGCTTCTGCATCTGAAGACTCTAAGAAATATAGAAGTTGGGCTCAGGCTATGACAGAGCTCAAAAAAAGATTTTGAAAATCAAGGGAGGCAGAGGAAAACTTGGGAAGAGAAATGAGAGAAATTCAGGAAAAACATGATAACAAAGTCAGCAACTTGGTGCCAGAGATCCAAAAAAATGCTGAAGAAAACAACATATTAAAACCAAGTTTAAGTCAAATGGATAAAACAGTTCAAAAAGTTAATGAGAAGAATGCTTTAAAAAGCAGAATTGGCCAGATGGAAAAGGAGATAAGAAAGTTCTCTGAAGAAAACAAATCCTTCAGATGTGGAATGGAACTTTTATTTATTTTTTTCAGGGTTTGCTTTTTTTTTTGGCAAGGCAAATGGGGTTAAGTGGCTTGCCCAAGGTCACACAGCTAGGTAATTATTAAGTGTCTGAAGACAGATTTGAACTCAGGTACTCCTAACTCCAGGGCCGGTGCTCTATCCACTGCACCACCTAGCCACCTCTAGAATGGAGCTTTTAAAGGAAGCTGATGACTTTGCAAGAAATACACCAAAGAATGAAAAACTAGAGAAAAATGCGAAATATCTCATTGAAAAAGACTGATCTGTAAAACAGATCCAGGAGAGGCAATTTAAAATTGGGCTACCTGAAAGTCATGATCAGGAAAACAGCCTTAACCTCATTTTTAAAGAATTTCTACAGGAAAATTGCACCAATATCCTAGAAGCAGAGGGTAAAATAGATATTGAGAGAATCCACCGATCTCCCCCAGAAAGAGATCCAAAAAAAGAACCCCAGGAATATTATAGCCAAGTTCCAGAACTCCCAAGTCAAAGAGAAAATATTACAAGCAGCCAGAAGGACACAATTCAAATATTGTGAAGCTACAGTCAGGATTACTCAGGCCTTAGCAGCATCTACATTAAGAGTACACAGGGCTTGGAATATAATATTCCAGAAGGCAAAAGAGCTTGGAATGCAACCAAGAATCAACTACCAGCAAAACTGAACATACTCTTCCAAGGGAAAAGATCGATTTTCAATGAAACAGGGGAATTTCAAATTTTCCTGTTGAAATGACCAGAGCTGAACAGAAAATCTGATCTTCAAGTACAGGACTCAGGTGAACTATAGAGACAGTGGATGAGAAGGGTAAATTATAGGGACTTAATAATAATGAACTGTGTGCATGGAAAGATGATACTGATAATACTCATATGAACCTTCTCATTTAATGGAGCAAGGTAGAAGGAGCTTTTATAGATGAGGCACAGGAGAGAGCTGAATTTGAAGATATAATATATTGTAAAAATGGAATCAGTGGGTAAAAGGGAAATGTACTAGGAGGTAGAATAGGCTAAGATATTTCATGTAAAACATATTTTACACAGTTTTTGCAATGGTATGGAAGGCGGGAAGGCAAGGGGGAATGAGGGAGCCTTCATTCTCATTGGAACTGGCTCAGAGGAAGCAGCATACACACTTAATAGGATATAAACATCTAGAAGAAAAAGGAGAGAATGGGGATAGGGGAGGGGAGGAGGGATGTGGGTGATAGAGGAGAGGGTAGATCACAGGACAGGATAGTCAGATAAAACACATTTTCTTTTTTACTTTTTTGCAATGTGGTGGGATTGGGTGAGCTATCCAGGACCATGGATGGGGCAGGGTGATTGCTGGGTCTCTGGAGTGGGATGTAGGCTTGGGGCCTCTTGACCCTAGGGCTGGTACTCTGTCCCCTGCACCTCTCAGCTGCCCCACAGCACATTTATGAAGAGGGACAGAGTGAAAAGAGAGAGAAAATACAATAGATGGTAGTGGGGAGGAATGGATGGAGAGAACTGTATTCAGCAACAGCAACTGTAGAAAAATATGGAAGTAACTTCTATGATGGACTTATGATAAAGAATGTGATCCACCAGAGACAGTTCATAATATCAGAACACAGACTGAAATACATTTTTCCCTCACTTTCTCATGAGATTTTATATTTTTGTAAGGGGGATATTATTTTTACTCTTAAACAAGAATATTTTAGTTATATATAAACAAATTAAAGAATTTTCTTAAAAATAAATGTAAAAAACAAAAAAAAAGAAAAACACTCTACACAAAGTCTTTCCTGATCTCTGCACCTGCTGCTGCCTACTCTCCCTACCTAGCACTTACAATGTATTTATTTTGTATATTCTCTATAAACTTAAATATACATCCATTGTCCTTCCGAATACAATAAAAACATCTTAAGGGGCAGCTAGGTGGCGCAGTGGACAGAGTATGGGCCCTGGAGTCAGAAGTACCTGAGTTCAAATCCTGCCTCATACACTTAATAATTACCTAGCTGTGTGGCCTTGGGCAAGACACTTAACCCCATTTGCCTTGCAAAAACAAAACAAAACATCTTAAATGCTTGCAATATTGGTCTTTGTATAACCAAAGCCAAGCACTGGCACATAGTAGACACTCAATAAATACTTACTTATCCATTAATTGATAGGTGTTTTTAGTTATAAGCTTGATTATATTTGTCCTTCAATCTCTAAAAATATCATGGTGATGGCCCTGGATGTGAGGCAATCAGGGTATTAAGTGACTTGTCCAAGGTCACACAAGTGTCCAGTGTCTGAATTCAAATTTGAACTCCTGTCCTCCTGACTCCAACGTCAGTGCTCTATCCACTGTGCCATCTAGCTGCTCATTTATAAGCTTATAGAAATACTGGCTGACAATATAATGAAGTACATGTACAACAAATGTATATTGTATTATATTTCCCCACTGATTTCATGATTCCAGAGAACATTCCCATTGAACAAATAGAATGAGGAGGTAAAAGCATAGACTTGGACTCAGGAAACCCAGAGAACCTGATTAACCCCAACTACTTTGGCATTGTGACCTTGAGTCTAATAGTATAACTTTACAAAATGTATAAGCTGAATAGGATTTCTGTCATCCTTAAGTCTATGAATCAATAAATTCTGCCTCTTCAATATTTTGGTAAATCTATAATATAACTTATCTAGTTACATCCTCCAATAAGGAAGATTGCAATTCCCCCATATCCTCTGCAACTCTTGTCGAAAGGTGTGAGTGTGTTTTTCTAGCTCTCTTGATGTTGTAAAAGTATCAAATGGACTATTTAAACTATCTATTAATTATTCTTTGCTATCTACATACTACATCTATTCTGGTACTACAGCTCCGATAATATTTTTCATAGCACTTCTCATTACTTAATGTGTTACAGCCTACTCATATCCATCATACATTTCTCTATTTTCTTCAGTTTTCATTCTCTGGAGACTGTGACATTCAAGATTTTGAGTCATAGAACACAAATGGAAGATCAATACTGTGGAAAAGGATCTTTGAGGGCAACTAGATAGCATAGTGGATAGAGCACTGGCCCTGGAATCAGGAGGACCTAAGTTCAAATATGGTCTCAGATACTTAATAATTACCTAGCTATGTGACCTTGGGCAAGCCACTTAACCCCATTGCCTTGCAAAAAAAAAAAAAAAAAAAAGGATTTTTGTTTCAAGGATGAATTTACAATCACTTAAACATTATACAGTTTCCTAAAGGCAACCTACTCACTCTCCTTTTTCGAATAAATTTGGGACCAGCTTATTTTCCATTTGCAGCACCTACCCAAGATAAATATACTTGATAGATCAGCTTTATGGGTTATTCATCCAATTGCATAACACAGTTTGAACAATAATAGCCAAGGTGCCATAGTGTACAAAGAGCTAGTTCCAATAATAACAGGAAGACCTGAGTAAATGCCTCATTTCTGACAAACATTAGTTGTATAACCATTGGCAAATCACTTACCCTCGCTGTCCTAAGCAACACTTGACTATGAAGAGAAGATGATGACCTACACTGGTAGAATTTTTTTATACTAATGAAATCATAGGTCTAATCCTTATCCCTGACCCTAGTATAGGGAATATACATTCTTTATTAATTTTATTTTTACTGGGTAGAAGATTAAGCCAAATTTTTTTAAGTGATTATGAAATCTCAATGAAAATGTTATTCAGTGTTCTGGAGATTGATGAAAGCAGCATGTTCTCCACAATTCAGAACTTCTAGAGAATTTTAACATCTATAGCGCTATACACTTTGTAGTCGGATTCTGACTTCCATGATTGTAACAAATATATTTGCTGAATATATATACATATATATATATATATATATATATATATCTCAGAGCAGAAATTATTTCACCTTTGCCTTTGTGCCCTCAGCCAAGAGCATAGTTCTTGACACATAGTAGTCACTTGACTGTTTTTATCAGACATTTGATATTAAGAAGAACTTTATCAAACAAAGTTATCTTTGTTCTGTTTTTTAAAGAATCTTGTATTACTCTGACAAGCTGGAGAAGGAGACTTTAAGGAAGATTTTGTTCTACCAATTCAAATTTTAACTTTCATTTTCAATCACAGGTTGTGTGTGTGTGTGTGTGTGTGTGTGTGTGTGTGTGTGTGAAAAACAGAATGTCATCTGCAAAAACTTGCCTATTCACAGTGGATAAAGTGATGGACTTGGGGTCAAGAAGATCCGAGTTCAAGTCCTGATTAGATACTTATTGTTACCATGGACAAGTAACAACCTCTCTCAAGCTCAATTTCCTTATCCAAAAAAATGGGATAATAATTGCAACTACTTCAAAAGAGAATATCAAATCAATTAAGACATGGGAAGAATAAGTTTAAAATTAGGCTAGAAAATAAAGCTAAGGAATTGGAACTTTATTTGGCAGATAGGGATTTATTTCAATGTAGGGAGCAGATAAATGATAACCAGATTTATGTACAAGTTAAATATGACACTAATAGGAAGAATGAAAGATGTGTTGTTTAAGTTTTGATTTTGTCTTCCATAATCTTGTTTAGTGTTTGCCACAGTATCCATGGCTTAATAAATGCTTGTAAATCTGGAAGAAAGGTGACACAGAGTCACGAATTCCTGTCTGGAATCTACACCTGTTGTCTAGGTCAATGATAATGACACATGGCAGAATACTAGGATAATTGCAGGAGAAATAGAGAAGAGACAGTCAGATACAAGAGATATTTCACAGAGAAAATCAGTAGAACTTGTCAACAGTCAGAGAAGAGAAGAATAAAATTTAGGTTTCAAACATAGGTGACCCTAAAGTCAAGAATAGCAAGTTTTAGGGGGAAAAAAAGCTGGGTTTCAGAAATGTATTGAGTTTGACAGAGACAGCCAAGTGAAGATGGCCTGTAAATAGTCAGAGGTTTAAATACAGAGCTCAGAAAAAGGTCAGCACAGGAGATGAAGACTTGGGTGAGTAATCTGTAGAAAAGTTATCACTAAAGTTTAAGGATCAAATGAATGGAACAGCTTGGAAATGCAATAGATAGAGCACCAGCTCTGGAATCAGGAGGACCTGAGTTCAAATCAGATCACAGACACTTGATACTTACTAGTTGTGCAACCCTGAGCAAGGCACTTTAACTACGACTGTCTCACTAAAATATATACATGTTATTTTTTCCAAAAAATGGAATTAGAAAGTCAAGACTGAGAAGAAAAATTATGCCAACAAGGTATATCCATATTATAGTGCAGACTTTTGAACTAAAGAAAATCAGAACTGAAAGGAACCTCAAAGACATAGTTTCAAAAACTACTCTATAATATACCCCACTCTAAAATTTAAAAAAAAAAGCCAATCTTTGTCAAAAGAAAACCCACTATCTTAAAGAAATAGTTTGTTCTAGGACTGTATAGCTCTGATTGTTAGAATGTTCTTTCCCTTCACTTGGCTTTTTTGCAACTCCAATCATATCTCCTAATTCTGCCAGCTGTGAAGAAGCTGAAAAAAATAAAATCTCTGTCCCTCCCATGGAGTCCATGACCTGACTGGCGACTATATGAGTCAAATCAACCGACCGTTTTTTTCCTTCTCTCTCTCTCCCCTGTCCAAATCAACTTTACCATTTTGCCTAATCAGGATGTACCAATCTATTCTCCTAAGGCTCTATTCAGCATTACAGTAACTTTCCCTGAACATTACTTTCCTTTCTATGTTTTTGAATGCAAGACCCCTTTATACTTTATATTTAAAATGACTGAGGACCCTTATACACTAAAAATCGGAGAATCCATGGAGTTTTTATTTTATGTGGGTAATATTAATATTTATTATATTAGAGTTTTAAATGATATAAATTTAAATGTATTAATTAATTTAAACACAATATACTCTTGATATGTTAAGAAAAATAACATCTTTTATGAAAAATAACTTTGACAAAACAAAATTAGAGGGAAGGAAGTCATTGTTGTAAAAATTTTTGCAAATCGTTTTAATATTTAGTATAACAGATTCACATCTATTTCTGCATTCAATTTATTGCAGTATATTATTTTGATGTATATGAAGAATATCCAGTCTATGTCAACTATTTAGCCGGGAAAGGGAAGAGTATCTTAATAGGCAAATAAATTCTTAGTTTTACTGAAAACAGTTTTGTCCTTGCAAAAATGCTAAAAGAGTCCTGGGGACTTCCAGCAGTATATGGTCATACTCTGAGAACCTCCCCAAACTAAAGATTTAAATGCCTTCTTAAGTCCAATCCTCAATGTGTAGACTTGTCCATTGATATACACAGGCAGCAAACAACTGAACCAAAAGTAAAAAGCTAATGTACCCATCCCGTTTTATAGTTAAAAGAGATGAAATTTGTGGAAAACAAAGTTAACACAATGTCTGGCATCTATAGGCACTTTATAAACGTTAGCAGCTAATATTATTATTATGTGATACTTTTTATTAAGCTTCTCAGAACTGTATAAATGTTACTATGCAAACTTACAGAGAAGAGAAAAACTAGACCATAATAATTTTTTTGGCTTGAATAAGCCAAGCTTTCATTTCAAGTAATTATCCTTCAAAATCCTGAAGTTAATAGCCCAGATAACAATGCAATCAGATATAGGAAAAAACAAAGTTTCGCAAGCAAAAAATAAAGAAAGCTAGGTTCAATTTCATGTTCTGAGTTCAAGCATGAAATATTTAGACAATAAAGCTCATAATCTTCTTGAACATTAAGCATCCATGAGTAATCAAAACCTTGCTATTTAAAGAGATATTAAGAAGGGGTAGTTCTCTCAAATTTCTGCTTTTCTTTGGAAAAAAAAAAACCACCACTATGACAAAACACAAAACTTTTGTCTTCCTGAAATGATGTGTTTATTTTAATATCTTAATGAATGGTGTTATTAGACTCTAAATGCTGCCTAAATGAATCTACTTGATGAAAAATTCCCACATTTAAAGAAAGAAGAGGAATGCACTGTTCCCTATGATATGTGGCTCACTCTCCTGACTCCCATGGAAAGCTACACATCCAATTCCTGTTTTCCAATTCAATTCATATTCATTAGGGGACAGATTTCTGGCTACCAGTCCACTCTCTGAATACTTTCCCTGGCTTATAAGAAGTGTGATACTTAGCAAATCAGCTGTTTCTTCTATAAAAAGAGGACTGGACTAGATATTCTAAAAGATCCCTTCCAATTCTAATTATTCTACAATATAAATGAACAAGTTATATGCAAGTTAAATATAAATGTGTTCTAGGGATGAATAGATCTCTCCATAACTGAGGTAAAACATCAAGGAGAGAAACCTAGAGATTCTAGTCAGGTAGGGCAAAGAAAGCAGCTTTTCCCTCAATAATCTTCTCCAAACTTGAAAGAGCTAAAATTTCTTTTTTAAAGGATAGAAAAGAATCATGAGTTGGTGGAGGACATAGAAGATAGAGCTATTCTTTGCGAGACTAACTCAATGATTTGAAAGGTGGAAGTGGGTTAAGTAGACACCTTGCAATACTAAATAGTCCAAACAACACAAAGTCACCAAGCATAACAAGAGTTGGGTAACAAGATCAAAGCAACAGAATAGATAGCTTTAACAGTGGCAGAAAGGATAAATCAGAGACAGAGCTATAAGGTAGTCCAATGAAGAGCTAACAATAATAGTACATGGTTAACGGAGACAAAAAATTCAAAAGGGAAGTCACAGTCCAAAGAAAAACCACAAGTATCAAAAGAAAAAAAGAGTATCTGACAACCAACACAAGGGCAAACCAAACATTACTTGATTTCCAGGCGTGAGATGTCCAATCAACTCTGTTGCTGCCTACTACAAGGGAGAAGTTCTACAATTGTATTCCAAAAAGATCGAGTTAAATCCTAGTGAGCTTCAAAAAGGAAATATTTAAGATTATTTATTTCAAAGCAAAAATGGCCAGCAGAAGATGCAGAGGATAGACACCAAAGTAAAGGTCATCCACTAGAGTAGATGGAGGTTTTATGAAGAACAATATACACATGAAGGTGAATCTAAGTCTTGGCTTCTAGCCCTAGCTCTTCACTAACTGGTTAGGTGTGCTTTTTCAGATGTCAGTTTCCTCATCTGTAGCAAGAGGCTGTGAGATTAGATGATCCTCAACACTTCTCACAACAGTCTATGTGTATGCTTGTGGTAGGCCCTGAAAAATGAATTACAAGAGAAGCATAGAAAAACATGGAAGATAATTAGAAGCCTCTTTTTAAATTCAACTAAAAACGTAAAAAATAAAACTATGTCTCCAGTTTAAAGATCTTTCCTGACTTTTCTCCTTAAGAAAGTGTGTAAAAGATCAAGAGCAGAGGCTATGGTTCCTAGAATAATTAGTAGTAGTAGTAGTAATAATAATAATAATAGCTAACATTTATATAGCACTTAAGGATATGCTATGTCCTTTAAAATTACTATTCCCTTTGTTCCTCACAACAACTCCGAAAGGAAATGCTAATATCCTCATTTTACAGAGGAGAAAACTGAGGCAAACAGTGGTTAAGTGATTGCCCAGGGTCATTCAGCTAATGTCCTGAGACTGGATTGAACTCAGGTATTCCTGATTCAAGGTCCAGTACTCTATCCACTGCCATCCAGCTGAAAACGGATTAATGGTAGTATCCAAACAGAACAAAAGAAAAAAAAAATCTTATCTAAGATGATAGTCCTCCCCATTTCCTGAATGGATGAGAGTTATGATACAAGTAAAGGACATACTCCCATTCCTCATTCTGAAATGAACAAAATATCGATCACAAGGACTGGGTTTAGGAGATTATGTGACTATAGTTTTATTACAGGGGAGTAGTCTATTAAACGAAAATGGCATTTTATCATATTATGACCTATTTCTAGTTCAAAATTTCTATGTTACTTCAAACTGACTTACCTTAGAGAGAGACATGTCTGAGGGTAAGCAGAAAATGTTTGAACTTAGGATAATGATAAATAAGTAATACTTGTTTCTGATATATTTATGCCTAAATTTCAGAGTATGGAACTAATTTTTTTCTTAAACAAAAGGCACCATTTGAGAATGAGTTGGATGTTCAAAAGTTAACAGTGGTTAAGAACAGTTTTATTAGAAAAAGAATACATGTTGTAATTTAATGAAAATAAATGGAAATACGATAGGAAAGGATGGACTTGATATAATACAGTGGTTGTTAGAAGCAAGTTTAATTTCATGAGCAAGGGGATGACATGCTGATAAACATGAAAATTACAACAAAGATTTAGCTAATTCTTTCCCTTTTTACTGAATTAAATTCAGTTCCACACGGTTTAATAATGCTTAAGAGGTTCTTGTGGTATGTGTAAAGCTTATGATTCCAATTGTAAGGTCTTCAAGGGTATAAAATTATTTGTCTGCTAAAACTGTTTGTCCTGGGCTGAGCTCCAAGTCAATTAATACATGATTATTATCAAGGGAAGAAGAAAATGTAAACAACATAAATGAAAGTAAACACACAAAAGCAGCTTAAGATCTTGGAAGCAGTCAACATTCTATCAGGGGAAATAAATTGTGCAATACCACACAAAACTAATTCCTGAACCACTTCTTTTAAATGATCAAATATTAAAGAATTCTCCACCAAAAGAAAGCATCGAAACAACTGGAACCCACAGAAAGGCAGTACTAAAGAAAACTTGTTTTTAGCTAATATATCCAATGAACAATTTGTTCTCCACTTCAGAGGACTTTTGTGTAAATCCCTTGTCTATCCTTTTAAAGAGGAATTGCAGAAAGAAATATATTATGACATTTAAATGAAGTCTTTTATTTTCTTCCCTTTGTCATCTCCCTCTGAATAATTTTCCATGAAAAGGAATACTAAAAAGTTTTTAAGAGAAAAAAACATGGAAAGTTTGGTATGGCAGCAAGTATATTTTAACAATCCAGAATTCAAAATAATCTCTTTAATCTATTATTGTGCAGCATAAAGAACACTGGTTTTGTAATCTAAAGGACTTTATTCACATCTTCAAACATTTATTAAGAGCCTATCATATATGTTTCAGGCACTGTACTAAGCAGCAGGAATACACAAAAGGAAGACAAAAAATAGTCCCAGTTCTCAAGGAATTCACATATTAATGAATAAGACAACTGTACACATCTAAGAGAGAAGACACTAAGGTTAACGAGTTAAGGTAGAGGTTTCTGTAGAAGTCAGGGCCTTAGCTGAAACTTGAAGAAAGTCAGGGAAGCCAGGAGCAGAGAATGAGGGGGGAAGGTTCAAGCTACTAGGGATAGTGGATGAAAATATTCCAAATCTTCTGTTATCTAAGTCAAACCACTTCCTTTCTTTGTTTCCCCACATATAAATAGAAAGGATTGGACTAGATGATTACTAGTAAGGTCTCTTTCAACTCTAAATATCTGATTTGAGATCCCAATGGAGAGTGAAATAACCCTTGGATTCTTGAAGGCTGTTCCAACAGAGCATAAGATCTGGGAGATATTATCTAGCTGGAAAGAATGAATACTGGTCAGTGATATATGTCTGTTATCATGACCCTTGAAGAATTTAAATAAATAATCACTTTACAAAAATCTCATAGGTTGTATGGAGGCCCTAGTATTTCAATTCCCTCATTTCACAGAAAAGAAGACTGAATCTCAGGAAGGTTAAGTGATTTGGCCAGAATTATTCAGATAATAAAGATAAAAGGCAACATTTGAACCTGGGTTTTCCTGAATTTAATTCTATACTTCTACTTATATACTCTACTTATTAGCCAGGTGAGCCAGTGGAGTCAGAAGACCCAAGGATCCTGAGCCAGACTCACTTTCACTGACTGCAAGATCCCTGGAGGAGTGAACTTAGCCTCTAACTGCTTCTACCTAGTTTCCTTATCTGTAAAATAGGATAACGGCACCCAATTCACAGGGATTCTATGAGAATCAAATGAGTTAACATAAGTAAAAGTACCTTTAAATAAAAAAGTACTATATAAATGTTACTTATCATTATTTCAACTGAATAGAACTTCAGAAGATAATTAACAAAGTTCATGTCTAAATTTTTTTTAAATTCCCTGAAGTAATTTTTAAACAAAATTAAGGAGAAAAATAGCTTTAAGAAAAGTAAAATACAAATCCAAACATTATTAATAGTTAGAGAAGAAAGAAAATAAGCTATTGTAAAGAACTTTGCTCTTATGGCAGCTTGAATCAAAGTGGCAGTGAATAAGATGTTGAACCTGGTGTTTGGAAGATCTGAGTTTTGATCCTGCCTCAAACACCCAGTTGTATGATTCTCTGCAAATCTCTTATAACCTCTTTATTCCTCATTTCTCACCTATTAAAAAATGAATAACAATAGCAGCTCCCTCCCAGGAGAAAAATGAGTTAATCTTTGTAAAGTGTTTTTTAAGCCCTAAAGTGTTATAAATATAAATGCTTACTATTATCATTATTGAAGAAATCACAATACTTGACTAAATTGATTATTCTGAATTTTCAATATCTGTAGAAGAGGAAATCTCAAATCTAATTGCTTCTTGCAAACTACCTTTAATTAAAGTGGGACATGTTGTTTTATCTCATCCTTACACCAGATGCTGAATTAGATATGCTATGAAATAAAAAGGTTTACCACTGAATGTCAAACTCACTACAGAGCATGAGGGAATAAAACAAAACAGTCTTTATATAAATTGAGGCCAATTGATGAATGAAAAGCAAAAGCTTAAGTTATTTACTTTTCTTAGTTTAACCAAATAAATAGCTCCATTACCAAGCATGTGCTCATTAAAGGTTTCAGAGTGCTATTTAATTTACTCGGTTATTTAAAATTTTTAAGCCTGCATAAGTGAATTATATTGCAAGTCAAAAATTCCCATCAGTAAGTAACATTTTCAAAGGTGGGAGATGTTATTTTCTAGGAGGCCTAAGTGGATTAAGTGCTAAATTTGAAGTCAGGAAGACATAAATTCTAATCCTGCTTCAGTCGCCTCTTTCTTCATCTGTAAAATAGGAAATAATAGGAGCGGCTAGGTGGTGCAGTGGATAGAGCACCGGCCCTGGAGTCAGGAGCACCTGAGTTCAAATACGACCTCAGACACTTAATAGTTATCTAGCTGTGTGGCCTTGGGCAAGCCACTTAAACCCACTTGCCTTGAAAAAACTAAAAAACTAAAATATAAAAAATAAAAAATAATAGTAACACCAGACTTGGAAGGCTGCTGTATAGATGACAGAAGAGATGTAAAGTACTTTGCAAACTTTGAGGCCCTGTATAAATACCGGTTATTACAGTTTTCCAGAAAAAGCCTCCAAGTTAAATCATTAACTAGTTCAGAGTACGCTAAATGTGGGGCACCTGGGTGGGGACGGCAAAGATTAAGACTGGAACCTGCCCTTTTAGAGGTTCCGATCTGTCTTCTCTATATGTAGCAAAAACAAAGTTTACTTTAAGCTTAAAAAAAAAAAAGTAAAATTATAGCTTTACTCCTTGAGCGATGCCTCACCATTTTCACAAAGAATAGGGCGCTCTTTTTCCCAAACTCCGGATGCTCCTGCCGCCCCCCCCCCCACGGGGAGATGCGAAGGCCAGGACTCCAGGGGAGGGGATGCCCACCCGGCAGGAGGCCCCAGCTCCTGGCCGGGGCCCTGCATGTATCTGCCGTGCCCTCTCCGAGGGCGGCAGCACCGGGATGAGTTTCTGCTTCCACATTAAACGCTAACAAAAAAAGTGTAAAAAAAAAAAAAAAAAGGCGTAGTGGCAGGTTTGGCGAGTTCCTGGGGCGGCGGGCTCCCGGGCCCGCGGCTCCCGGGCCCGGACTACGAGGGCGTCCCCGCGTCTGCGTCGGCGACTGCGGCCGCCGCGGGCCCGCAACCCCCGGGGGCCGACCCCCGCTCGCACACAACGGGTCGCCGGGGCAGCAGTCACGGCCCTCCCTGGTCCGGAGCCGCGACGTCGGGCAGGCCCGGCCCCGGCCCCCCGGCCAGCTCACCTCATCCAGGAATTTGGTGAGGTCGTAGACCTTGTAGTGCAGGATGAGCCAGGTGCTCTTGCTGTGGTTGTGCTTCTGGATCTCCTCCAGCGTGTAGTACTTCACCTTCTCGTTCGACTGCTCCGCCATCGCGGCCCCCGGGGAGATGCTGCGGCTGCGGCTGCGGCGGCTGCGCTCCGGCCCGCGGCTCAGGCAGTTTTGAGCCCGGGCATCCTCCCACCGCCTCCCCGAGTCGCTATGGAAGGGGCGGGGCTCGCGAAAAGCGGGGCGGAGGAGGACGCCGGACTCCGGTTGGCCGCCGCCGCTGTCGCTCACGTCTCGGCCAGTCGCTGAGGCGCACCCACCCTTCCCTCGGAGCGTTCCCCCGCCCCCGAGCGCTGCTCGCTGATTGGCCGAGAGCGCCGCTCTTCTAGGAAACGCTGAGGGCCGGGATAGGGAGGCCGGGCCTGGCCTTATCTCCGTGCAAGCTGGCGTGAGGAGCGGGCGCGGAAGGTCGAAGGTCAAAGTCTGGACGCGACCTCTGCCCCCGGCCCCCCCCCCCGGACTGGAAGAGGCCACCCTCGGCGAGGCCCAAGGGCGGAGAGGCAGCCGCAGAAAGCTTCATTTTTCCCCCTAAAGAATTCATAGAGCCGGGGGTGAAATGTAAGCGATGCAAATTCTTTAAAAATTCAGTAACAACAAAAGTTATTGAAACACACTTGTTTAAAGAGTCACCCTGCCTCCCCCCCCCCCACCCCGCACCGCCAACCGCAGCTTTCTTACCTCTTACCCTCTTCCTGCCTCGTTATAGCCTAAACACAGTGATAAATTCACATTTACTGAGGCAAAGTGTTAGGAAGGAGTCGGAAAAACCCAAATTCAAAATTCCTGCCTCAGAAACTCACTGGCTGTGTGACCTTGGGCAAATCAGTTGGCCTCCCAAATCCTCAGTGTCTTCTGTTAAAATGGAGATGCTGTTTGTCCTTCATTCTCTGGGAAGATCTTGACATGGGGAGATAATGCCATGACAAGAACGGGAATTGGACCAGCCACACTTTCTCCTCCAGAACCATCTGGGTCCAGTGGTCAGATAGGAATCAGGACGACTGGAGATGGTCCTGGAAGTGAGGCAGTCGGGGTTAAGTGACTTGTCCAAGGTCACACAGCTAGTCCGTGTCAAGTGTCTTCGGCCCGACTTCAAGATTCCCTCCTGGGCCGGTTAGGTGGTGCAGTGGATAAAACACCGGCCCTGGAGTCAGGAGTCCCTAAGTTCAAATCCAACCTCTGACACTACCTAGCTGTGTGGCCTTGGGCAAGCCATTTAACCCCATTTGCCTTGAAAAAACCTTAAAAAAATGATAATTTACTCCTTCACCTTGGTGCTCCAAAGTGAGGATAACAATAGCTTCACAGGATTTTTGTAAGGAACAAAGGAGATAACAATACAGGGAAGCTAGCTCAATCCTAGCTCTTAATTATTTACTATTGAAGATAACAATACAATCTACTTAGATTCAAATGAAATAACACCAAAGCATCTTGCAAACTTTAAAGCATCAAACCTATGCTAGCTATTATATATTATATCTGTATTATATAGAAGCATATAATGCTTTGCTTCATATTACATATCTATCAAGGCTAGATATCTAGTATCTAAATTATATTTAGATATATTTAGATATCTAATATCCAAATTATAATTTTAAAAGCACAATTGCAAGGAAATCTATTTTAATAGCAAATCTTTTTTTGAAAGAATATATCGGGGTGGCTAGGTGGTATAGTGGATAGAGCACGGGCCCTGGAGTCAGGGTTCAAATTCAGCCTCAGACACTTAATTACCTAGCTGTGTGGCCTTGGGCAAGCCACTTAACCCTACTTGCCCTGAAAAAAAATCTAAAAAAAAAAATTTATAGAGAAAGAATATGTCAATTAAAATCTATTGGGATGTGTTTTTCTTTTTCTTTCTTTCTTTTTTTTTTTTGGTAAAGGAATCAAAATCATTACTTAGATTCTTAGAGCTATCAGAGGTCCTAGAGATCATCTAGTACAAGGGTTTTTGACCTGGGGTCCATGAACTTGTTTTTAGGTTTGGTTTTGGGTTTTTTTTTTAATAATAATTGTTTCAATATAATTGATTTCCAATGTGTAATTTCCTGTATGGTTTTTGTGCATTTAGAAACATTCTGGTGAAGGCTTCATCAGATGTCAAAGAGTTCCATGATACAAAATGATCTGGTCCAAAATTCTTATCTAGAACAAAAGTTTCTCCTTACAGATGAGGAAACAGATTCACAGAGGTAATGTGATATGCAAAGTTAGGAAACTAGTTAGTAGCAAGGGTTCCTTATTTCCAGTCCTTCTTAACTAAAGATTCAGTATCAAAGGATCATAGATGTAGAGTTGTAAGGGATTTGGGATGTCAGTAGTTCAACCCCCTCATTTCGCAGATAAGGGAACTTAGAGAACTTAAATGACTTTGGTAAGCCTAAAAAAAATGACATTTTATAAAAGGCTATGACCAACATCATAAAATCAACAATATCACTATTATAAACCCCTACAACCATAGAATTATATTGTCTTTTTAAATGGGCATAGTTAATATTGTAAAACATGCTGTATTCATTTATCAGGATTCAATAGGTCTTAACATACTATATCATGTCTGTAATGCCCAAGAATAGGTAACTATCATAAATTTGTCATATTAAAAACTATTAACTATTATGCATATTAGTTAAATAATTAATTGAAGTTATAGATCACAAAAGCTCTTGTAAATTAAAGAACTTTTAAATTTAGAATCATTTGAAAGACAACTTTAATAGTTAGCAGGAAAGAGCAAATCATTCCACTTAGCACAACTACCTCTCAATCATAACTTCCCAAAGACAGCAGAGAATAAACATCAGTAGTAGAATTTGAATGGAGGTCCTCTTACTTCAGAACCAATGTGTCTTTCCAATATAACACACTGCCTCTTTTACTTTCTAATAGAGACTAATTGTGTATAAGATCAGCCATTGTGTCAATAATGAAATGTACATAAAGTATACATTAGTAGAAGAACTGAGATAAATTTGGATTGACCGCATGACTTACCTTGTGAAGCTATTATCCTCACTTTGGAGCACCAAGGTGAAGGAGTGAATATTTTGTAAAAACATTCCAAGATTCTATTTTGCTTGACTATGCATATTTGTTACCGGTATTGTTTTTCTTTTCTTTTATCTTTGGGGAAAAGGAGGGCACTAGAAATAGGTAGGGTTACCAAAAAGAAAAGAAAAAAGGACCCTGAAACATTTTTTAAAATTCTAAAATGATTCAACAACAACAATTCTAATGTACAATGTGGTCAATCAATAAGAAATAATAACTACCTTTCCCCACTCCAGGCAGATTTAAATACCTTATGAGAGAGTAGAAATAGTATTATTCCCATTTTACAGGTGAGAAATGGAAGCTCAGAAAAGCTAGAGTGATCTGCCCATGATCACATATTTATTGTTCCTTTGTGTCAGATTCTTTGTGACCCTATTTATAGTGAGGAAATTGAGAAAGTAACTTACCCAGGAACATAGCCAGGAAGTGTCTGAGGCCAAGTTTGAATTTGGGAAGAGATGAGTTTTCTTGACTCTAGATGCAGCATTCTAGACCTAGACCCACCTGGATACAGTCTTTGAAGCTGAGATACAAGGAATTTATTCTCTGTGACTTGTACTAATTTTGACCTAACAAGTAACACCAAAAAACAGGTGCTCCATCAACCAGCACCACACCATCCAGATGTGGAACCATTCATTACAGTAAATGGAAAAATTTTGAATGCTGTGGATAAGTTCACTTACATTGGCAGTATGCATTCCAAGGATATATACGTAGGTGATGAGGTTGATGAAGGCTTTCTCAGAGCCACTTAGTTCAGTTTTTGGGGATCTCTTTCCCAAAGAGGGAAAATGTAGGTATTAAACCACCTACCAAACTGAAGGTCTTCAAAGGGGTTGTGCTGACCTCATTGTTGGGGTCTGTGAAATCTGGACAGTAGAACAGTACTATGCCAGAAATCAAATTGCTTCTATTTGAATTGTCATAAGAAGATTCTGAAGATATCTGGCAAGATAAGGACTGAACACTGAAATCATTTCTCAAGCTGAACTGACAAGCATTCAAACACAGCTCCCATGGCTTGGTCATATTGTTCCAATGCCAAACTATGTTTGCCTAAAATACTTTTATGGACAATTCATTCTAGGCAAGCACCCACATGGAAGTCAGAAGTGGTATAAGGACACTCTCATGATCTCTCTAAAGAACTTTAGAATCGATTAGAGACTGGCAAAAGACAGTCCTGTATGACATGTCCACAAATAAGAAGGAACTGTGCTAAATGAGTAAAACAGAATTGCAGTAACTCAAAAGATATGTGAGATGTAAAAATTTAGAAACATCTCCACTCCAAATATTCATATGTATTATTTGGGCCTGACCTGTGGTTGAGTGTTCTAAGCTTATATTGGTCTGATCAGTCATGGTCAAACACACTGTGCACCTTGTTTTAGTTAGTCTTATGAAAAGGAGGTAGTTGAAGCAAAGGCAAGTAGATGGGAAGAATAAACCAGTCAACCAAAGTAAAGAGACAGACATATATTTACAATCTTTCCTTCCCACTGAAAAGCAAATATTAACATTTATAAAACCTACTTTCCTCCTAAGTTACCCCAGGCAAAAAGATGTACATGAATGCAGTCTTCTTTCCCAATCCATAGAGTAAAAACAAACAGCATTAAGCTTTTTTAAATTTAAATTTTACCTTATCTATGAAAATGCAAATACTTTTAAGGAGCTAGATATATTTGAACAATTTCTTTGGCCCATTTTCAAATGTGGGCAAAAAAAAAGGTAAGTAGACCGTGGCCTGTTATTGTCCTTCCTACTTCATGTTTTCAAATAGTTTGCATAACATTCATATCTTTAAAATTCCATGGTAAAATAACCATTTCACTAATAAACTTTGTTTAGTACATATTGTGATTTTTATTAAAACCCTTGTGTTTTAGATTATCTTCCTTTCCAGCTTGTCAAATAATTTTATAATATTCATGTATTTAAAGTCCCACAGTAGACTAAGTAAACCTTTCACTTACAAACTTATCATAATTTTTATTGCTATGTCTTGTTTTTGTTACATCTTCATTTCAAACCCTCTCTTCTGTACAGAGTTATATAGGATATATCTCAGAGAATGTTTTTGAAAAAGGAGAAAAACATAGTTTAGCAAAACTACTTAGCACATTAACCTAGTCTGACAGTAGTATATGCAATATTTCACACCCATAGTTTCCCATCTCTGCAAAGCATATCCTTTTTAAAAACCTCTTCTTCAGGGTCAATTCAGGTATTTTTATTTTCTTTTTGTCATAGTTGTTTCACTGGATTTATTCAACTTCTAAATTTAGGTAGTGTAAACAAGCTAATTTGAAAACATAAGTTATAATAGGATAATAATAAATTATTGTTTTATTTTTTAAATATTTGTTAATACCCATTACCACCCAGGAAAGGCCTAGATATAAATTGTGGAAAAACCAAAACAGTGATAGAAACAATTATGAAAGGAAGAACATGCTTACAGCAGCAAGGTGAAACCCTAATAAAATTCCTATGAAGCAACTGCATGTTCAGTAAACATTTATAGCTCAATATGGATAGATGTTTTCATGAGACAACCATAATAATTCCTTTTATTTAGACCCCCATTTTATATATTATATCTAGAAAGTCACATAGATTGTATAGATTGTTGTTTAATGTCTCAATGACTTATCATTAGCAATTTTATTATTGTTCAGTCATGTCTTACTCTCTGTGACCTCATTTGGGGTTTTCTTGGCAAAGACACTAGAGTGGTTTGCCATTTCCTTCTCCAGCTCATTTTACAGATGAGGAAACAGGGTCACATAGCTAAGAAGTTTTTGAGATAAGATTTTAACTTCTGACTCCAGGTGCTGCACTCTATCCACTGTGCCACCTAGCTGCCTCTCATTAAGTAACAAAAGTTTTCCAAAAGCTTACCATCTTGGGATTATTAATAATGGAATCCTGCAGGATAAATTCAAACAGCTGTTGTTTTTGTTGTTGTTTTGTCCTTCATTCTCAAAGAAGACCGTGACATAAGGAAGGTGGTGCCATGACAAACACATGAATTGGATTTGAGTGAAGGGTGCTGTACTAAGTCATCAGCCTCACTTTCTCCTCCAGAGCCATCTGGGTCCAGTGGCCAGATATGGATTAGGAAGACTGGAGATGACCCTGGATACAAGACAATCAGAGTTCAGTGACTTGCCCAAGGTCATACAGCTAGTAAGTGTCAAATGTCGGAGACTGGATTTAAACCCAGATCCTCTTGACTCCAGGGCCAGTGCTCTATCCACTGTACCACCTAGCTGCCCTGGTTCAAACAGTATGCACTTCTTGCCTGACCAAGTGTTGTATGAAGTTCTGTAGAACAGATTCAGGCAATTGTATACTATGTATATATGTATGTCACTAATATGCACGTAGTAGTATATAATTTCCTATTTCTAGATGTTTATGAGTCTTTGTTTTTTAAATATTTCTTTTTAGTAAAGGAAAAATAACCTTTCTATATCTACTACTGTGTTCCTATTCTAAAATGAACCCTTGAACTCCTTTTTTCTCAAGACCCAAGGAATTAGCCACATGAATCAACTAGATGTACAGTAGAATGCCTTCCCTATAGACCTCAAACACTAGAGCTGTATGACCTGAGCAAGTCATTTAACCCTGTTTGCTTTAGTTTCATCAGCTATAATGTGAGCTGGAGAAGGAAATGGAAAACCATTCCAATATGTTTGCCAAGAAGACCTCAAATGATGTCATGGAGAGTCAGATACAACAAAATAGACAAAATGACAACAACAAATTAGTTACACCTTAACAGAATGAATTTGAATCTAGATGAATATCTAAATCTAGAATAATGCCAATATGTGCCTAATCCCATTCAACATTTTTTATTATGACTTGAATGAAGACCAGATGGTATGATTGCAAAATTGTTGCTAAAAAAAAAATAGGAGGGATATGTAATATATAGTGTGATAAGATTTTGGCACTCAGACAGATCCCAACAGCTTGCTTGACTGATGAAAGCTTTCTCCATATGAGAAGATGCTGCAGGGTTTACTTCTAGGATAATTATGATGATGTGTAAGAGAAGTGTCCTGGAGAGTCTTGAAGAATGTGTACTGATTCTATACCCTTATTGAAAAACTAATGACCTCTGTGGTGGCTCTTTGGTTGGCTTTAGAAATATTCAAATGTCAGTATCAGTCATTATTACCTTTTGTCTCAGATGTTTTTTGATTATCTTGGTGACCTTTTTCATCACAGCATCTACTAAGAGACTATGTTGTAAAGATCAAGATCTCAAAGCATTTTATTCATTTGAGTTGATATGGACTCAAGAAACAGGTATTGATCATTGACCTTTTCAGAAAGTTTGAGAGAATGAGGGACAAAAATCTGGGAGTGATAATCCTGTTTTGGTTTTTGAGCCAATAAGTCAGTCAATAAAAACTTATTAAGCCACACAAAGAAATGTAAAAGATAATTCCCATCACTGAGAAACTCACATTCTATTGGAGAAGACCACATGAAAACAACTATGTGCAAATATGCCACATTCCAGAAATCTGGAAAATGTCTCAAGTGGCAATTTTTGACAGCAATTTGACCTTAACTTAACAAAATTCATTTGGTATGCCACATTGGGACATGAACTTAGTAGGCTAATGTTAAGTCTAAAGTGAACAAAATTATGAAAACCTAGTCTCTACCTACCCAGATCTAGGAAACAGTATTTTTATGTCCCCAGGGTGTGGGGAAAATGTTTGTACTTTCTTATGGTTAAGCCTTCAAAGTTAATAATCTCTTTGTAAAAGTTAACCAATGTTAAGAGGTTTAAAGGAACTGGAGGTCTAAACATGGACCTCTAAGTGTTGGGAATAGGAGGCTTGAATCAGTGGCAATAAAGAAGAAAGATATCCTAAAAACCCCTCAGGGTGTCTTAGAACACTGAAGGGAGATCCAACCAATCTGACTTTGAGAGAGTGAGTCTGCATTCAAACTATAATAGAATAGAATTTTTTATAATTTGTTTACAAAAACATCTTGGCAGGTTAATTTGACAAATTTCATAATTATTTGATAATTATAAAATTATAAATCAAAATCAGACAATATAGATGTTAATAAGATAAAGGTAGAATATTCTAAGAATCAACTTTAAGAACAGGCTGAGGTGGAGCACAGACTATGACTAGAAAATATTCTAAGTAAAAATGAAGGGGTTCTAACTGACTTCAAGTTTAATATGGACTATTATTGTGACAAAATGGCCCAGGAAACCAGTGTACCTTACTACAACTTCACCTAAGGATATGTTATTTCATCTGTATGGATTCTTTCTCCACCAATGTAGATCAAAATTTTCCTTTTGTTAATGCAAGTACCACTTTGCTCAGAGTCCAAGAATATCATGAACTTGGAATATTTAACTTTATCAGTAGTACACCTTGATAGATTAGACCTAAAAATATTGTCACAAGTATTTCACTGAAACAGGAGTATAAATTTATTAAATATAGAGAATCCAAATATACCTTGTTCTTATTAGTGAAATAATTCATAGACAAATATGCAAATCATTTTTCATAAAACAAATTTTACTTCAATGATTCATTCCTTTGCTTTACATCTTCTAATAAATTCCCCATCCTAGAAGCAGGCAGAGATGACAACATAGAAGGGAAATGAATGAGTAGGATTCATGAAAAGAAGTCCTATCCACACAGAAATAGAATATTAGGGACATAAGTGAAGGATGCATTGAAAGTAAGTATAAGGAAGATAGCAATAAAGGTTCCTTTCCATGGGACCTGTTTGGACCATTCTTGCTGGAGTGCATTGGAGTTCCTGGGGAGGCAGACAAAGCAAGAGAATTTCTGACCCTCTCAGATGTCAAAAAAGTGAGATATATCTGGGAAAAAGATAAGAAAATAGAGGAGTTACCTTTGAGCACTTCTCCTAGACTAGGACAGACAAGTAAACAAAAACATTTCTTCTTAAAATTGGCAGCAAAAAAAAAAAGAGGACAAGAAAACAAACCTGGAACTAAAATTCATTCTTCTTAAAACAAGGATGGGGGGGGGGGGGCAACTGCCTTTATCCTAGTATAAATGTATTTTTCATACTGTTTAATACACAAAGATCATTTCCAAACCTTAAGTTTCCCATGATGGGGATATATATTTAATTGATCTCTGTTCTAGCATATTCCTTTCTATTTCAGACTGCCCGATCTTGAAAACATTTGTTATTACTGTACTGTCACTAGTTAGATAGCTAGATAAAATATTTTTATAGACACTTAGATACCTTCAAGGACCATTAGGGAATGGGGGTGGGGGGGCAGAGGAGAGTAACTTCGGAGATCTGCTGTAGACTGTGGTCTGCAAAATTTTATTCTGGTTATGACAGTCTGAACTTGTGTTGTTTATTTTAATTCCAGGTTAATGCATATAATGTGTTTTCATAAAAGTTATATCCCTACTTTTGTGGGGTTACTTCTTTAATCCTTCCAACTGCTCCCATATGCTTTCCTGGAGTAGATTTTTTAGATGTAGATCTTTCATGATCACTCCAGTAAGGAGTCTCTTAACACCTTGGAGATCGTGTGGCCTTCAGGCTTTACTGTGGTACAAAAATGAATCACCCCACAATCAGTTTAGTGATGAACTTCTTGATACTTTCTAAGACTTGTCCTCAGAAAATACATGATATATATAATCAATTATATGACATTCTCCTTGGATTTTCTCCATCTTGGTTGGACCTTTCTGTGCTAGTACTCCCCTGGTCTAGCCTTCAAGAGCTCAGGGTGCCCTCTACACCACAATGAGACACCAGGGGACTTTGGTAGAGGAATGCATTGTTAGGTTACATCAGTGATGCATTTTGTGCAGAGCAAGGGTCACACCGGTGACATTCCCGGTCAGGCCACTCCTGCTCATTTAGGAGACACTGATCACTGGAGAATGTTTAAGAGAGTGGTTTTCAAGGGCGTTATAAATGTTCAACCTCAGGGTCACACAGCTAGTAAGCGTCTGAGGCCAGAGTTGAACCAAGGCCTTCTCCAGTTCAATAAATAGCCTGACCTTCTGCCATTCCCAGGGAAACAAGAAGACCCCCAAGTCCCAAGCTAGGGCTGTGTCCCAGTGAGCCGGAAGCGGCTTTCTTTTCCCAGAATGCCACGCACGGCTCAAAGGCAAGGAAGAAGGAGGAGCCTCTGTGTCCCGCCCCAGGAGGGGGCGGGGGCTCTGCGCGCGCAGCCTCAGAGGCCTGGGGAGGGCACGAGGACGGCACGTGAAGACCCAGCCGGCCGCAGTGCGCCTGCGCACGGCAGTGGGCGGGCTCGGGCGCGCGGGCGCCGAGGCGCCGGTGGTGCGAGGGGCCGCGCCGAGGGGCCGCGCCGAGGCGCCGCTGGTGCGAGGGGCCGCGCCGAGGCGCCGCTGGTGCGAGGGGCCGCGCCGAGGCGCCGCTGGTGCGAGGGGGCGCCCGCGCCGAGGCGCCGCCGCTGGTGCGAGGCGCCGCTGGTGCGAGGGGCCGCGCCGAGGCGCCGCTGGTGCGAGGGGCCGCGCCGAGGCGCCGGCTGCCCCTCCTGGAGGCCGAGCCAGCCGCGTTTCTGCAGAAGGGGTGGGGGAAGCGCCTTTGCTAGCTCCAGGTGCGGTATGGAAGGGAGGCCCCTGAAGGGCGCAGGGGAGTGTCGCGGCGCGGCCCGGCCCGGCCCAGGCGCCTCAGCCCGCCGCGCCGCTTCCGGGCCAGCCTCCGGGCTCGTCCCCCAACGGCTTCCCGGCTTCCCAGTGTGTGTGCCCCGGAGGGAGGCCTCGCAGCGTACCAAGGGGCGGCAGGCAGGGCCCCGCAGCCTGGCCGCCGCCGCTGCTCACTGGCCCTTCCGAAGTCCAGGCTGGGTTGGGGTGTGCGGGCGAAGACTCAGACATGGTTTTAGTTTGCTTTTTTTTAAATTTTGCCTTTTTATTTTGCTTTTAACTAACAACAAACTTTGGTCCCGACATTTAGAAATAAGGACAGAAAAATGGCATTTCTGAATTTAAATATTTGGAATTAAAAGCCTTTATATGTGCTTATTGTTAACCATAATTTTCTTAGGCTAAAATTGAAATAGCAGAAAGTTTTATCCTTGATATTGTATTCTTGAGGATCTTAATGAACCCATGGATGAATGATCTTTTTGACAACATATATGTGTAGATATGCATACATGTTCTCTTTTGAGGTTAATGATTATTGTGTGTGTGTGTATATGTGTTAGGTTATGAAGGTCGAGTTAACAAAACTATTAAGCACCCACTATAGGATTTACATGACTGTTTGGGCATAGAAAGAAATCCAAAAACAGTCCCTGCTCTAATGAAGTCAAATGGGAAAGGACGCTATTTAAACACATTGTATATACAGACATAAATAGGCTGAATTGGATGTCACGTCAGAGGGAAGGCAATAAGATGAAAAAAGGACCAGGAAATGCTTCTTTTAGAAGATATGACTTCAGCTGAGATTTGAAAGAAGTGGGATTGTGAGACTCTTTAGGTCACATAAAGATTTCTGATAATATCACCAGTGATCCTGCATACTGTTCTATGCTGCCTACTATCTGAAGAATAATAGTACACAATAATAATAATAGCTATATGACAGCTTAAAGGTTTGCAAGTTGATTTACATGTGTTATTTGATTGAGGTAGGGGCTATTAATATCCCTGTTTTACAGATGAGGAAGTTGAGGTAAGAAAAATTAAGTGACTTGAAGCTCAAGGTCACACAGTTGGTAAGTATTTGAGATACTCTAGGTCTGATGTGCCACCTAGTGCCTATGTTGGAAGTTCATTATTATTCATTAATAAGAATTAGCCTATATTTTGAGCTTTGAATAATATTTTGTCATGGATCTTAACCTAAGTGGTTAATACCTGATGCCTTCCAAAAGTAACTACTTTTATTTGATTGATAAATCTTAGGAGTCCCAAGAGACTATGAGGATTGCCCAGCGTTACAAAGCTAGTGTCAGTGGGGCAGATCTAACTCTCAAGTCCAGCCCTTTACTATGACAAGCTGCTTTTTTCATTTACTGAAAAGAAAAATGTTTTAAGAATGTGCCAATTTTGTCCATTAAAAGTTAAAATCTTTTTGTTGTAATTCTTCATGATTAATAATAAATACACATTTTTTTTCTGAGAATTCAAATATTTTATGTATACTCATCAATTGATCTAGTAAGACTTAGGCATAAATAATATTTAAAAAAAGGAGAAGCTCAATTGGAGTTCTCTATGTTGCTTGGGGGAAGTTAAAATTGAAGATGTTGGATTTGTCAATGGGTATTTGATGGGAAATGAATTGTACTTTTATTAGTGATTTTTCCTGTAAGAGCTCATATTTAGTTGAAATTTAGTGATGGTAGTGAATTTTCCACTCATCCCCATCATGTTGCTCCTCTGATGCATTATGTGTTTGTTGTTGTTGTTGCTTTTTTTTTTCAGATAGAAACTATAAACCACTCCAGAAAGAAACCAGGGTTAATGTTTTTAAATGTTCTATGACATCTAGCACATTCTTGATTCTCAATAAATAGATTTAATAGTAGTTAACTACAGGTGAGATGAGCCTTTGGCAAAACCGTAAAATATGCTATCTCTTGGGCCTCTACTGTTTCTTTTTACCCATTTACTGACTTGCTTTGTTCTGCCTCTGTCTATGTAGACAACAGGAAATTTGGCCTTGAATGAGTAAGTTTTTACATTTTTGTGTGAAAATGAAATTCTTAAAATATTTGTTAACTTCTAAGTATAAACTACACTAAAATTAAATTCTACATATTAAAATTGTTGAGAACACAGTTTAATAGAGACAAATTGGAAGACTGTAATGACATATTCATATTAGTATATCCTGAAAGAATCCACAGAAATGATAAAAAAAATTTACATTATTAGAGTTTAATTTAGGCAAATTTTGTATTTCTTAGACATTCTTGTAATTAAGAATAAAGTAGAAGGGGGGGCAGTTAAGTGGCACAGTGGATAGCTTGCTGGGCCTGGAAACAGGAGGACATATTTTCCTGAGTTCAAAACTTACCTCAGACTCTTACTAGCTCTGTAACCTTGGACAACTCACTTAAACCTGCTTGCCTCAGTTTCCTCATCTGTAAAATGACCTGAAGAAGGAAATAGCAAACCATTCTGGGACCCTTGCTATGAAAACCCTAAATGGGGTCATAAAGAGTTGGACAGAACTTAAAAATGATTAATAAACTGAAGAGAGAAATAAAAAGAATTTAGGAATAGGAGGCATCACAATGTTTATCCTGTGTCTAATAATAATTATTTAGTATATGTTAAATAATTAGGATAAGATCTTAACTTTTCACATGAATTAAATTTTCTTTTATTGGTTTTTAATTACTAACTTAAATTCTAAACTTTAAATGAAAAACTTAAAGAAAAAATTTCAATATTGAGCCCTGAATTTTATAAACTTACTAGTTGACATTATGCAACATGATTGTGAATAAAAGTAACTATTATGTTTCTAGAATTTGGCTAAGGCAGTTTGCTACTTTTATCATTTTTTAAAGTTCAGGTTGCAGAAGTCATGAGTGTTTCTAGGCAGCAATCCCTGTTCTTCATCAGCCCTCCAGACCTACAGAAGCTTTGTCTTGTCAAGGTAGTACTAAGTAATCAAGTGGCAGACACAGAGATTAGAAGCACACAGATGAAGATGTGCAGGTAAAAGCATTTATGATCTTTGGAGTTTATGTTTCTTAGAGAGGCAGTATTTTATAAATAAATATGAAATTTGCAAAAGAAAGATATCCTCTAGCACTTCAGTGGTTCTGTGATCTCATTGTTACAACCCAGAGTTGATGTATTTTTTCTTTGCCCTTCCATAATTCAATCATAGGTTCCGTACCAAAATTTCTAAAGACCTTCCTCTAGATTCTATAAGAGCCTTTTAGAGAGACCACAAGGTCAAAACTAATTTCATAATTAAGATGTTTTAATTAGTAATTCAGTAATAATAATAATAGCTTTATAGATTACTTTTAAGTTTATAAAACATTTTACAAATCTCTCACAATAACCCTGGGAGGTAGATGCTATTATTATCCCAATTTTACAGGTGAGGAAACTGAGGTAGGCATTGGTTAAGTGACTTGCCCCCTCAAGGCAGCTCCATGTTAGATTATCTGGGCATGCTTCAAAGGTCAATACACAAAAATAAGACAATTTGTGCTCTCAAGGATCTTCTCAAGCAGGAGATATTCTGGGGCTGGTTTCTTGAAGCTAACTCATTAAAGAAGTGGAATAAGTGTTATAATAGGATTCTAACAACCTGCATGCTAGGCTTTGCTTCACATTACTTTGAGCATGTCTTGGTGGCTACATGGTAAAATGGAATGATACTGGAGTCAGAGGACCTAGATTTTCATCTTAACTTTGCTACTTGTTACCAGTATAACTTCCCCTTAGTTTCAATTTCTTTCTCTATAAAGAGATAAAATTGGACTAGACCTTAAAGTTCCTTCTAACTTTAAATTCATAATCTAACTTAACCTCCAACAATTCTTGGACTCATTTCACTTCCACACATAGGGTATAACTGGGAATCCACAAAGTTTGGAAAATGTCTGAAACATGAATATGAGCCCCAGAGATGAGAAATGGGAAGCATAAAAGTAGGAAGAGGAATTTCATATTGCATTATCAGTAGTAACCTCACCATCTAATAATGCATTCATTCAATAATTATATGTATATATAAAATTATAGAGTAAGCAAAGCATTGTGCTTGGTGTTATGGCCAGTTCAAAAAGCTATTTGATAGTTGCCCTGACCTGAGTTCAAATGTGACCTCAAATACTTAATACTTACTTAGCTGTGTGAACTTGAGCAAGTCACTTAACCCCATTACCTTGCCAAAAAAAGGGGCATTATAATTAATAACTCTAATAAGGTGATTCGATGATTTTTAAATTTTAAAATTAAGTAAAAACAGAGAATAAGAACAATTCCATTTTAAAATTAATACATTTCATCTCCACAGGCAATTGCTGCTGATGCATCAAGAGCTTCTTATATCACCTGTTCCTGGAATATTTCGTCAGATTTGGATAGTGATGGCAGTTAGTGATATTTTTCATTCCTTCTTAATCACATTGTATTATTGCCCTTCTCCCTAAATATATCAGTCACAAATTGATTACAAAATGGAACTTAAATTAGGAGCTAGAAATTTCAGGGATTTAGTTATTCCAAGAAAGTAATTTGTATCATCACTACGTTAATCTTACTGAAAACAAAACTATACTTGAGATTTTTAGACAAAGCCTATCAGGTATTTTTTTAAATATACAAACTTTTCTGCTTGTGGATTTTCCCCTCTAATTAAATTTTCTTGACTGAAGCAATTTCCTTTTCCAATTCATAGTATTCCATCATTCCACAGCAAAGTGAAACAAAAGGTTTAAACGTAATTTAATTTAAATTTAATTTTTTTTTAATTTACCATATAGTAATGTTAATGCAAGTACACCTAGGAGAAAATAGTATTCTGAAACCAATCACTTCCTCTTTAACCATTCCTCTTTTAATCTGATAAAAGGTGAAAAAAAAGAGATAATTCTCTTAACTAAATTAAACAAAGATTTGTCCACTCTTAATTTGAGCACCATTAACATGACCACATCCCTTATTTCTGGGAATAAAGTCCTTTCCATTCAAGAAAAATTGATTTAACTCTTTTGTTCCAGCCTAGTCCAAGGACTTCATTCTAGAACACTGATTATTTCTTAATATCTTATAAGCCTTAGTGTGATGTGCTTCCACAAACTGCAAAGTAATTCTAGAGTACCCAAACCACACTTTGTCCCTTGTCTCTTTAGAGCTGTATAATTGATAAATCTAGAGATACAGGTTAGAAGGTAAATCTCAATCACGTAATCAAGAAAATATTTCCCAAAGGATTGACACATGGTTCATTGAAATTGAAATGTAGGTATAATTGAAATATAGGTATAATTCTTCTCAGCAGGAATTTTATTAGCCTTTTTTTTCTGGCATGTCTGGTAAATTCTGGTAAAGGCTAAGGACCTCTTAAATTTCTGTTTTTAAATGCATAAAATAAAATACATAGGATTACAAAGGAAACCAATTATATGGAAATATAGTTAATCCAAATAAAAACCTAGTCTCTAGTCTATAAGTTCTGCTTTTAATTCGTGCTGGTGAGATTTTTCTATATTATTCATTTCCAAACTGCCTATGATATGGAAGTTTATTTTTCCTTAAATTACACTAAACAGAAATGCAAAACATTTTTTCCTAAATTTTTATATCATTTATACTTATTTTTCATTCTGTAAAGATGATTCTTAATTTTTGAGTATTTATCTTACCAGAAGGATAAATCTTAAAACATTAAAACAAAATCTTGTACATTACATGCAAAACAATGATTAACTTATTTTAAGGTAAAGATGATATTGTAATTATGTAAAATAGTTGTTTTCTTATGAATGTCTAACTTGAAATGAATAAGAAGAAAAAAATCCAAATTTCTTTTATTGAGCTCTACTCATATATTTATAAGTATATACAGATGAGGAAGACATATTTGTTGCCATTTAAAGTAGTCTAATTATCTTTTTTTAATAAATAATAATTGTCTTTGAAAATCTCTCAGCTTAGGAAATTTAATTGAGAAGGATTTTCTTAATTATGAGATATTAGAAGATGCTTCTTTTCCTAGTTTCACATGTAGGTATTCAGATCTAATGTTTGTCCTTCATTTTCAAAGAAGTCTATGACATCAGGAAGGTGATGCCATGACAAGCACATGAATTGGATTTGAGTGAGGGGGTGCTATGCTAAATTACCAGGCTCACTTTCTCCTCCAGAGCCATCTGAGTATAGTGGCCAGATATGAATCAGGATGACTGGAGATGGCCCTGGATACGAGACAGTTCAAAGTCTTTCCCAAGGTCACATAGCTAGTAAGCATCAAGTGTCTGAGGCCAAATTCGAATTCCAATCCTCCTGACTCCAATGCCAGTGCTCTCTCCAGGGAGTAGCTAACTGTATCAGGCAGCTGGGAGCAAGGCAACCATAGGCAACCAGGGCAACTAAAATTCAGCACATATGCTTCTTTTCTCACAACTGTGATTAACTGTATTTCCCTCCATTCTATTCCTCCCCACCCCTCTCTCTCTCCTATCACCCTGTCCCTCTTCAGAAGGGTGTTGTATCTGATTACCCTCTCCCACAATCTTCCTTTTCTTCTATCACCTTCTCCCTCCCCCCTCCCCCCTCCCCTGTCCCCCTTATCCCACCCCTTCCTCTCATTTTTCTCTAGGGTAAGATAGATTTCTATACACACTCATGCATTTTATTTCTTTACTGAGCCATTTCTGTTGATAAGGAAGGCTCACTAATTCCCCCTCGCCTTCCCCCCCACTCCATTGCAAAAGCTTTTTCTTGAATCTTTTACATGAAATATCTTAGCCCCATTCTACCTTTCCTTTACTTTTCTCCCAGTACTTTTCTTTATTACCCTTTGACTCCATCTTTATACCACATCATACCATTATATTTAGCTCCCTCATGTGCCTTGTCTATATATACTCCTAACTGATATTATAAATGAGAAGGTTCAAAAGAGTTATCAATATCTTCTTCCCATGAAGGAATACATACAGTTCAACATCATTGAGTTCCTCATAATTTGTCCTTCTTGTCTACTCTCTCTCTTCACCTGAGTCCTGTTCTTGGAGATCAAACTTTCTGTCCAGCTCTGGTTGTTTCAACAGGAAAGTTTGAAAGTTCTCTGTTTCATTGAAAATCCATCTTTCCCCCTGAAAGAGGATGTTCAGTTTTGCTGGGAAGTTGATTCTAGGTTGTAATACAAGTTCTTTTGCCTTCTGGAATATCATATTCCAAGTTCTATGAACCCTTAATGTAGACACTGCCATATTCTGTGTAATCCTGACTGTAGCACCATAGTAGTTGAATTGTTTCTTTCCGGCAGCTTGTAGTATTTTCTCTTTGACTTGGGAGTTTTGGAATTTGGTTATACTATTCCTGGGAGTTTTTTTTGGGGGGGGAGTTCTCTTTCAGAAGGTGATTGGTGAATTCCCTCAATTTCTATTTTATCCTCTGCTCCTAGGATTTCAGTGCAATTTTGCTGTATTATTTCTTGAAGCCTAGGCTCTTTTCCTGGTCATGACTTTCAGTAGCCAACAATTTTTAAATTATTTCTCCTGGACCTGTTTTTCTATGTCAGTTATTTTTCCAATGAGATATTTAATATTTCTTCTAATTTTTCATTCTTTTGGTATTGTTTTATTGTGTCTTGATTTCTCACAAAGTCATCAGTTTTCTTTGACTCCATTCTACCATTTGAAGGAGTTATTGTCTTCAGAGAGCTTTTTTTATCCTCCTTTTCCAGCTGGCCAATTCTGCTTTTTAAGGCATTCTTCTCCTTATTGCCTTTTGATTTGCTTTTTTCAAATGGCCCAAACTGATTTTTAACATGTTACTTTCTTCAGTATTTTTTTTGTAATTTTTTCACCAAGATGCTGACTTGGTTTTCATGATTTACTTGCTTCACTCTCATTTCTCTTCCCAATTTTTCCTCTACTTCCCTTGCTTTTCAAAGTCTTTTTTTTAGCTCGTCCATAGCCTGAGCCCGTTTCCTATTTCCCTTGGAGGCTTTAGATACAGAAGCTTCGACTTTATCATCTTCTGAGTGTCTGTTTTGATCCTCCCTGGGAACAAAGTAATCTTTGTCAGGTTCTTTGGTCAGGTTCTTCTTTTTTTCTGTTGTTTGTTCATTTCCTCAGCCTATGACGGATTTATTGCACTTCCAAGGATTTGTGAGGTTTTTGATACAACCCACAGGGACCTTAATTCCTCCAAAGTCTTATGAGAGGCTCTAACCACTCTCTTGCCTATGTTCTGGTCTATGGATGACCACAAGTACTCCCCTCTGCTATGGAGTAGTGAGGAGGGTCCCTGCTCCACTTTGGTAGTATGGGGGCCCAGACTATAACCTAGATCTGAGTGTGAGCAAAGCAGTAGAGTTCTACCCCAGGAGAGACCTCTGCAGTCTCTCCCCACTCCCTTACCAACTGGTTTTCTCAGCCTGCTGCACTGTGGTAGGCTATGCTATTTCTTTTTCCATCTCCAGGTCCTGGTGAAACAGACCTTCCCTGCAGATCTTCAAAGTTTTCTTGGATTGGGTAATTGTATTGCTCAGTCTTTCTGTGGGTTCTGCCCCTATAAATTATGGCTAGAGTCATAATTTGGCACCTTTTGGAGTTTTGGGGGGAAGAGGAATTCCTGCCCTCAAACCACCATCTTGGTTCTGCCCCCTCAATTTTTATTTAATAGTATTTTTTCCAATTATGTAACAACAATTTTTGTCATTCATTTTTACAAGATTTTAAGTTCCAAATTTTTCTTCCTCCCCTCTCCTCTTCTTATAATGGAGGTCAATACACTGTGGTGTCTTGTAAAACACATTTTTATATTAGTCACTATTGTGAAAGAAAAAGATCAAATAAAAAAACCAAAAAGAATAAAGTAAGTGGAAAAAAATAGGTTTCGATCTGCATTCAGAGTCCATCACTTCTTTATCTGAATGTGGATAGCATTTTCCATCTTGAGTCCTTTGTACTTGTCTTGAATCAATGTGTTTATTAGAAGAGCTGAGTTAATCATCACATAATGTTGATACTTTGTGCAATGTTTTTCTGGTTCTGCACATTTCACTTTGCATCAGTTTGTAAAAAGTCTTTCTAGGTTTTTCTGAAATCTACCTGTTTATCATTTCTTATTGTGGGATAGTGTTCCATTGTATTCATATAATTAAGATATATTTTTATAGACTTTTGTCAGTGACCATAATACCTTCTGGTGATTGTATTCGCAAATCTCAGTAATCCTTGGAAAAGACATTTATTTCCATTATATTTTTCCTTCAGAAGATAACTTTAATGATTGATGCTTTCCTTTCATTTTATATTATTTTAATTTCAGATTCAGTCTCCTTGCCTTCATAAATCTTGAAATTAGGCCTTTAAGTATATAAGATTTTTTTAAGAAACAAGAAAATGGAAAAAAAGTGGGGGGTTCTTTTTATTTTTAAGCCATGATGTCATGTCTATGATTTCCAAAAATCTTGCCCTAGGATTACTTATGAATCACTACTTCATCTCTGTAATACTGATTGTGAATTTAGGGGAGGCCCCCTGGTTTAAATGACCTAAAGTTACCTATTAAAAATTAGATGTAGAGTCTAAAGTATATGAAAAGTAGAAATCAATAGAATTTATCATGTTGGTGCCAGGGAATTTTCTCTTCCAAGACTAGGGCACCTTAGGAACGGTATACCAGGCATCTGGGGTCAGATAATTCTGGGTCAAAGATAGGTCAATCAAAAGCAAAGAAGATCTAAGGAAACTACTTCTACTTCCTAGGGTACCAGTTTAGTTTTTATAGTTCTTCAGACCCACTTAGCACCATTTTGTGTTTAGAATAGATAAGTAATAGCTTTCATAGCAGAGGGAGGAATAGAGTAAAGATAACTTTTTCAAGAGAGAAGGTGAGGATAGTCTTCTGGAATGTTGCTGTTATTGTTTGTCCTTCCTTCTCAAAGAGGACCATGACATCTGAGAAGTGATACCATGACTTTCAAGTGAATTGTATTTAAGTGAGGGGAGAGGGCTGCTTGTGCCTAAGGTCTTGTATCCAGATATGGAGCAGGATGACTGGAGATGGCCCTATATGTCTTGCTATGAAGCTGGCAGGGTTTGTTATCAGATTAAGGAGACGTTTGTTGCTTAGGAGCCAGGAGATAAGGGGAAATGAACAAATACTTTTTAGTTGTGAAAGATGTAGACAAAACTTTAGACTTAACTGTAGTGTTGAGACAACTAAATTTAGGCTAGACTATCAGTGTCTTTTGTTCAGGGACAAATAGTTACTATAGCTGTGGGTCAGATTATCTAATTTTATTGTCTTTACATTGTTCATTATATTACATTTCTTCTTCAAAAGCAGTTGATTGGGGTAAGGTCCCTAAATTGTTAGTCAATCAAATAATTATGGTGACTTTTTCTTTCACAGTGGCATAAAGGGGGAATTGTAAAGGCTTTATGTAAATAAATTTCATTCAGAGGTAGACAAGTGAAAAACAGTAGCGTAGAAGAGCATGCTCAAATTAAAAAAAAAACCAACTATGTTACAGAAATGATTCAATCCTGTGAATAATGAGGTGACCGGAAGAAGAAATTGAGGAGTAAGAAGAGATGTGAGGGCTTGCCAAGCCCTTTTTCAGGGATGCTCATTCATTTTGGGTGTCCATCTTCACCTGCCTCTTGCCTGTGTCTCCAAGAAGCTGTAGTATGCACAGTGGTCACAACTGGGCAAAGTGACTCATTAGATTGATTTAACCAGGCCTCAAACTTTTAGTTAGGGGAATGATTACCTTAAGCATTTCAAGATGTCCCCACAATCTCCTCCAGTGAAATGGGTGAATGAGAACAATTTGTTCCAATGAACAAGAAAGCTGCTGAAGCAGGTACTGTGGAGGACTTAGAGCATGATCAGTGTGACAGTTTGATCAGACACCAGGTTCATCTAATGCATTACCAATCATTCTGATTTATATCTTGCCACTGGACTTCAGTAACTCTGGAAGAGAGGACATCCCATGATGTCCTTTTTGAAAACAAAGGATGAACAACAGCAATTATTATCAAAATTGCTTTCATATAAAAGGTTATAACTTGGACTTTAATAGAAGAATGAAACATTTGTCTAATAACCATTTCTATAAATTTCTTTGCTATACCTTCTTATCAAAGCAAAAGGATTACCTTTACTTAAGGACACATGTTAGGAAGGCCTGATTTTGTTCTTTATGTATTATATTGCTTTCCATTTTTTCTTTATTGTGTTATTTAACATTATATTTATCATTTTTTGTTTTTTTTTAACAAATGGATCTTTTTTAGATATCATTTTACAAATCAGGGAAACTTCAGGCCTACACAGAAAAACATGGAGCTAAGGTAGGTTTATAAAAATTTTTACAATTCTCAATCATTATGAAATTGATTTATGTTAAATTTTACTACTTCTTACAGTGGACAAAAATCTGGTTATCTTTTTTTTTAGTAATTTATAAAAAATTGCATATAAGAAGTAATTTGGGTCCCAAAAATTGCTTAGTGACCATCATGGTGGTAAATATTGGATCTAGGCAAGCAAAGAAATAGCTTTGTGAAACAAATTCTGTATTCAAAGGTCAATTATTAAATACCCCCATTTTGTTTAGATCAATCTATTCATCTGTTTGTGAAACTCTGACCTTTAGCCTTTATAATTCTAGTTGTCTGACCAGACATCCTTCCAAGCAATTTTCATATTTCACATTTTTTTGTCTGGCACACAGTAAGTGTTAATTAATGCCTGATTGATTATAGAGTTCAAGCAAGCTTTAAGATCAAGAGAAATATAAGATGAATATTCATAAGACTAGAGAGCACTTTGAATGATTTGGGGGTGCTCCATTGTTTAAAAGGTCTGAAAGCTTAACCTAGTCATCAGAATTATCTTAAAGTAGCCAGTAAACCAGTGATCAGAACTGTCTTAAAGTAGCCAGAGGAAATTTTAGTTACTTAGGAAAAGCTTTGATAACTTCTTGCCTTTCAGAAGTTCCAGCTTTACCAAATGAATGCCATTCATACAAAACTAGAGCCCAAAGTCAAAGTCCTATACTGTCCTATCTATAAAACCATATAAAATCCCTATTAGGAGTTCTATACTTGGGATCCATGAATTTGATTTAAAAAAACTGATAAGTATATTTCAGTATAATTGATTTTCTTTGAAGTCTTACATATTTTATTTTAGGTGTTTAAAAGCATTATTTTAACAAAAGTGTGTTTAGCAATTGACTCACTTTTAAAAAGTGTGTTTGGGGGTGGCTAGGTGGCACAGTGGATAGAGCACTGGCCTTGGAGTTAGGAGTACCTGAGTTCAAATCCAGCCTCAGACACTTAATAATTACCTAGCTGTGTGGCCTTGGGCAAGCTGCTAAACCCCATTGCCTTGCAAAAAATAAAAAATAAAAAAACGTTTGTGGTGAGATCACTATCCTCATTAATAAAAAACATATAATTATAGAAATGACAAAATATTTGTTTTAGTTGTCCTCTATTATCCTCTTTTCAGTTCATTTTCTATAAATGAACAACTCATGGTCTGGTTCAGTTTGATCCCATACCCAGCTTTTTGTAGCTTTGTCTTCATCCTTACTACTTTTTACATTTTTTGAAGAAATGCTTGTAGTAGTCTTATACCACATTCTTCTGTAATGTATCAATGAGTATGTTGTCTAAGTTGGCTTTGTCCTTCATTGCCATCAAGAAAATATCTCACATGTTTTCAGACTAAGGAAATTTTTAGGCTGTTTTGTTTTCCCCATTGTAACAATTATTTTATTTTTATTTCTTTAATAAATGGTGATAATTTCAATTCATTTCTACTTTCCCTGAGTTGGCAACTTGCTTAGTAGATTGAATTTGAGTTATAATTACAGACACTACTTCATCCTTAGCTTTCTAATTTAGTATTGATTTTTTTATTTTTTAATAATCTGATTACTCATAGGTAATTGAATCTGATATAATTCCATACCAGTAATCAATCATTTCCTGTTTGTAAAGGCATATTTATTCAAAAGTATTTTACTGATGCTTCAACATGGAGGACTGATCTTAAATTTTTCAAGACTATGTCAGTAGAGTATAAGTTTTGGTAAATTTGTTCATGCTAAAATTCTTCTAGTATTGTCTTAGAAGGGATTATGTCAACTATCTAAGCACAAAGAGGCTCTTTGTCAGTAGACTGTCCAAAAGACATTCTTTGGGAATCAGTGAAAAAAAAAATAAGAATATATGAAGACCCTAAGTCCTATGAGATCACCTTTTGCTTATGTGGTTATGGTGGGAGTAAAAAGGGAATAGAGAGTACTAAGAACCACATAATTTTACATCTAGGAACACATATAGCCAATGTAAATTCTGAATCATCCTTCTCCTAACCTTCACCCTTGAAGGTGATTTGGATTCCCAGAACTAGGTTGGTTACATTTACTCCTTAAGGTTCTAGGAGTAATTACTAAAGGTTCAGGTGTAATCCTATTATACCCTCTACTGGAGTTCCCATTACTATATTTTCCTCAAGATTATCTGTTGAGAATAAGTTTAGTCATCCAGAGACTAATAGTTTTTAGAAAGCAATATTTATTTACTAAAGTGACAGAATAAGAACTGTTGGTATAAAGCATCCTCCCCAAATATTTACCACGCATCTTTCCACAAGTATATAGAGTTGAGGGGGAAGTAGGTTCAAGCTTAGGAAGTATATGTGGTGGTTGCTGTAAGTTCTTTTCTCCCATTCTTTGAGTGCTGAAGAAATCCCTCATAGGCATGTTAAAGTCTCTTTCCCAGATTCTTTGTAGAGTTATGAATCTAGTCTGCTCTTGGCTCCTGATGATGCAGATTCTGCTTCCAGTTGATCTGGAATACAATTTAGGACATGGATGGAAAGATAGGAAGTGCAGCATTCTCTAGACTCTTCAAAGCTCCTCTCTTAGTCAAGGGTTAGAGGAGGAAAGGAGACTTGGTTAAGGGTTCTTCTCCCCATCCTCTCAGATAATTCCTTTTCAGGAGAGTTTAGCTAGAACACCATGCTCACTCTAATTTCTAGAATCAATATCTTTCCTGAAAATGCTTTGATAAAGGATTCAAAGACCATGATTAAATCCCCCAGTCAACTAGAACAGACCACTTGGCTGGTGTCATATGAATCCACCTAATGCCTGTTAGAATTCTTTTTTGTACTTAGTAGTTGAAGATTCGTGATTAGAGGATTGTGGTTACTTTGTTAAAGTATCCTAGCTAAAATGGATTGGAGTGGTTCTTGACACCACTCTTACACTGCACTCCAATGACCAATGATTGGAACTATTACTGGAACTCAAGATCAGTATTCTCACCATGAATGAAACCAGAAGATAAAAGAAATTTAAAACTAAATGGAAATGACCTTATAATAGGATCTTCTTGAAGAGGATCAAATAGAAGTTGGTTTTTATATATACAAATGTAAAAAGAGATATCATTTCATGGAATATCTCATGTTCATTATTAGTATTTAGGAAACACAACTTTTAAGATAACTGTGGTTTATGTATCCATTTCTGTTGCAGTGGATAAGGAAATTCTATGAAGAGCTCAGTAAAACCCTGAAAATTAAAATATACTTCAATAATCAATGACTTGGGCAAGCCACTTAACCCCATTTGCCTTGCAAAAAAAACCTAAAAGAAAAAAAAAGTGGTGATAAAAGTGGAAAATATGGCTCAGGATTGAGAAACTGAAGAAGCTAAATATTATGCATTAAACTTTCATAATTACATAAAATAACAAGAATACTAGGCACTTTCTTTAAAAGAGTCAAGGTATTCAACATGGTTAGCCCCAAGTAACATGACCAAAAAAAATTAATATTAAAGGAAATAAGAATAGCTGAATCAGACCAAAAATACTTAGAAAAGGGCTCATGCTAGAGATAGCATAACTTTGAGGGCAATTAGGGGTCAATTCTCAATATATCTGAAAGAAGGAAAGCTATCAAACAGTTGAAAAAATATGCTATTTTTACTTAAAAGAAAAGATAGACAAATGAACAACTTCTGATCCATAAGGCTACTTTCCCAAAATCCTTTGATCATAATCTGCACACATGTCTAGGTCATCTTTGATAAAGATATGAGAAGTGAATAGGCAGACTTTCTCAAGTAATACTCTATAGAAAAATTCATCTTCATAGCATGAAACTGAAAGGTTTAAAATACAAGTATAAAAGGTATTAAAAATACAAGTTCCACTACTTTTACTATTTTTGACTGTAAAAAAGTGATTCAGTAGAACAAAGTAGAGCCTTAAAAATTTTTCTTCAAAAAGGTTTGTGCCTTACAAAAGTTAAAATCAAAAAGTTTTCTTGAAAGATACAATAGGAATAACATTCTTTATCTTAAGATTATCTAGCAAGCATTAGTTAAAAGAGAATTGTGATTATTAAAAGTGTCTGTCAAAATTCATCTCAAGATAGTAATGTTAGGAGAAGCAGAACAACTCAGATATCTCATAAAATAATAAGAATAAAAAAAGCAGCAAATCAAATGACTAAGAAATCCAAGAAGACAACAGATGCATTTGGTAGCCGTGACCTGGGCAAAGAGGTCATAGAGTAAGTAAAAAGATAACAAACCTAGGAGCAAGTGAGATAAAAGGGATAAAATTTAGCTATCTCCCATAATCCTGGTGCTTTGGAAGAACATTACAGAAAAATGCAGGAAATGGGGTGGAGGAGTGAGTGATACTTTAACCTCACTTTAAACTGAATTGAACAAAGACATAAAAGTACATTAAACTCAAAAGGCAATCAAACAAGAATATAAAGAGAAGTAGGGATTAAAATCAAGGGATTTGTTATAAGCAAAACAAACTCCAACTTTGAAAGATAGATTGTGAAGGAAGAAGGATGGCCATTGTCTCTACTACTGTAGGATATACTGTTAGAAATGCTAGTCATAGCAATTTAATAAGAAAAATTATTTCAGGGAATAATAATACTTTAAAGAGAAAACAAAGTCATCGTTTTTTGCAGCTAATATGTCAACTAGAATGAATTGAAACAATAACTTTAGCATAGTTGCAGGATATAAAATAAATCCAAATAAATCATTAACAATTCTATCTATTACTAATCAAACCCAAAAAGGAAGAACTATGAAGCAAAATTCCTTTCAAAATAACTATAGAATGGCTAAAATATTTGGGAGACTCCCTACCGAGAAGTACATAGGAATTTCATGAATACTGTTACAAAGTACTTTTTTATGGAAATAAAGAGAGCTCTAAATAATTGGAGAAATATTAATTATACATGAGTAGATAGGGTCAATTTAATAAAAATAATACTTAAATTTATTTTCTAAAATTAGGAAAGTAATGAAATTCAACTGGAGGAACAAAAGATCAAAACTCTTAAAGGAAATACTGAGAAAAGCTAGACAGAAAGCTGGGCTAGCAATACCAACTCTTAAACTATACTACATATCAGTAATCATCAATGGAATAGATTAGATCTACAACGTAAAGAAATAAATGAACATAGTAGCCATAAAACTCAAAGACCCTAGATCCTAGAACATGAACTAACTAATAAAAACTGCTGGTAAAAATGAACAGCAGTATCAAAAAAAATTATTTTTAGAGAATATCGCATACCATATGTCAAGTTCTCAAAAGATACATGAACAAATTAGAAGGCAAAAGAAGAAATTAATTTTCAGATCTATGAACAAATTTCATAACTAAGCAAGTATAAAGATGAATACAGGAGTTGAACAGTTTTGATTACATAAAATTGCAAAGTTTTTGTAGAAACAAAACAATTTGGGGGGGGCGCAGATTTTTGCATTAAGTTTCTCTTGTAAAGGTTTCATTTCCAAGGTATATTAAGGAACTGATTCAGACTCATAATAATAAGACCCATTAGCCAAATAATAAATGGTAAGTATATATATGGACTCAAAAGAAGAAATACAAAGTATTTTTAGTCATATGAAAGAATGTTCCAACTCCTGGCTACACTTCTGAATTTCTCCCCATGCCCTAGGAATATCTTCATACTGCAATATCACTTTAGCCCTAGAACTCACATGGAGCCCCTCTTTCTCACTGATTGGAGGGTGAACAGTGAAGAGTCCTCCCAGAACTTCCATTTAAAGAGAATGCCCAGGCCATCTTCCTCCATTAGAATGCAATCTCTTTGAGCATAAAGATGGCTTTTCCTGCCTTTTGTGTATATAAATTCATTTTTTTGTTGTTGCTTAAATTTCTTTACTTTTTTTCAGTTATCAAGTACTTACTTTTCTCCCTAGCAACTCTCCTTTATTGGGAAAAAAAAAGGAAGGAGAAGACAGACAAAACCTTGTAACAAAGAAGCATAGCCAAATAATACAAACTCACAGTGCCTGACACATAATATTTACTTAAAACATTTTATTGTCTGAATGACTGAATTAAAGAAAGGCAATGAAAACAATTCTCGGCTTCCGTTTTATACTCATCAGATTAAGAACATTGACAAAAATGAAAATATCAAATTCAGGAGAGGCTGCATTCAAACAGATAAATTAATGCATTGCTGATGAAGTTGTGAATTGTTCAGCCATTCTGAAAAGCAATTTGCTACTATGCCTCAAATGTACTAACATGTCCACATCCTTTGACCCAGTGATGCCACTACTAGCTCTTATACATCTAGGAGATCAAAGAAAGAGGAAAAGGACATGTATGTACCAAAAATATTTCTAGCAGTTCTTGTGGCAAAGAACTGGAAACTAAAAGGGTGCCCATCAATGGAATATATTATATGAATGTAAGGAAGTACTATTATAAGAAATGTTTAAAATGTTTCAGAGAAACATGGGAAGACTTATATGGACTGATACAAAGTGAAGTGAGCAGAACTGGGGAAATAATTTATACTGTAACATAACTATAGTAAAATGAACAGTTTTGAAAGACTTTAGAACTGTAGTCAGTGCAATGACAAATTATGATTTCAGGGGACTGACTGGTGATGAGCATTGCTAACCTACTTCCTGACAGGTATAGGATTGAATTAATGTACAGAATGAAACACACATATTTGGATATTACTAGTGTGGGGGTTTGCATTGTTCACCTATACAAGTTATAAGTTTGTTTCTTTTTTTAGTGAGAGAGTTTTGGTAGGGTGAAAAATAAGTTACTGATAATTGAAAAAAATTTAAAACAAGAACAACAACAGCAAAAGTCAAAAACAGGAATTTGTATTTAATCCCAGAAGCAATAGAGACCCAATGGGACTTTCTGAGAAGGGAAAGGAAGGGACATGTTCAAATCTATACTTTAGGAACATTTTGCCAACCCTGAAGGATAGATTGATAGACTAATGCAGTAGTCCGGAAGGAAAGTGGCAAAAGCCTAAACTATGAGGTGGTCGTGCAAATAAACCAAAAGATGTTTCATTTACCCTTCCACTTCTTTATATATCTTCTGGTTTCATTTATAAAAGAAATGTACAGTATTTAACTCAGTTTTGTTAACTTAAGACCTATGTAGAACACTAAAAAGTTAAACTAGTGTTACAAATGTTTCAAAGATTAATATTTTTTATCATCTTTTGTCCAATCTTCTTTTGCAACTCTATTATTCTAGAAATAGAAGGGAACCATACAGGTCTGAAGCCATTTTTATTTTTATTTAATGAGACCACTAAAGAATTCATTGTTTTGTATCTAATCTGATGTTGATGAAACTTTTCATATTTATCTAAGCTTGTTCTTTTAAGGCTTTTTTTTTGCAAGGCAGTGGGGTTAAGTGACTTGCCCAAGGTCATATAGCTAGGTAATTAGTAAGTGTCTGAGGTCAGATTTGAACTCAGGATCTCCTGACTCTAGGGCCAGTGCTCTATTACTATGCCACCTAGCTACCCCTAAGCTTGTTCTTGAATAGCCACAGAGTCTGTTGCTGAGCCTATACTTCATAGGAGCATAGATTTAGAGCTAGAACAGTTATCCAGTTCTCTCATTTTATATATAAGGAGATTGAGACCTAAAGAAATTAAGTGACTTGCCCAAGGTCACATAAGAGTAAGTGAAAGAGCCAAGATTTAAACATATCTCTTCTATTTCCGTCTTTCTACCAGATTTAGTCATCTCCAAAAAAAATGCTTCAAAAAATGTTTCCTATGTATTTATGATTCTTATTCCTGCTTATAGTATGGCACAGACACAGCCATACTATAAACAGGAATAAGAATCATAAATACATTCACCTTTGCATTCACAATTGTGCATACGGATCATAACTTTTTCACAGGTCTCACTATATACAACAGAATATATCTCTGCAATTATCAACTTACTCAGGCAGCTGAACAGTGGAATAAAAAGAGTAAGATGTAAGAGATGTTGGTATCCTATTTTAAAAAAAATAAAAGAAACACTTAAGATAAGCCAGTAATTATTGAGTGCATTGAAAGAATAAAGTAGATCATTTGAAGATTTTTTAAATTAACTAAAAAGGGCTTTACAGAGATAGTTCTCTTTAATAAATGAATGTTGAAACATTTTATGTTTTAATCAAATAGATGAATTTAGGTATTAAATTCATAATATTGGCTCATAAAACTTTAATGGTTTATCAAAATGCAAGAATTCCTTCAGCTTTAAAAAACTGTACCACCATCTTAGGTTGGAAGGAACTCAAAGAAAATAAAAACTTCCCTGCTCCATCTTACCACTAGTCATATTTTCCAATCATTGATTTTTAGAAGCTATTCAAACAATTTTTTATACTTGAAATAAATTTTAAAAAATAGTTTTCAGTTGACTGTCAGAACTTTCACTTCAAGGATATAACCTTTGAGAAACTCTTATGTCCATATGAAACATCAAAAATAAAGACATTTGTATTCCACAGTAAATAATTATTAAAATTAGCCCCAGAAGCTTCTGGCGGGTTTCAGAACAAGGAAGAATAAAAAGAAGTGAGAAAGAGATTCTGGCTCAGGAGTACAGGCTTGTTGGGTTAGTGAAATCTGCTAATCTGCCTTTGCAAACTTGGTAGTTTGATAGTAAATTGTTATAAGGATTGTTTAAGCTTATGAAAAGTTAGATTGAGCAGCTTGAGTGGTAATTATTTTTATTTAGTGAGGAAGTTTTGTATAATGGAAAGAATGCTACATTTGGAGTCAGAGGCTGTGGGTTCAATCCTAGATCTTGTCTACAGCTCAGTCCTGTCACTTACCTCTCTGACCCTGAGTAAGTCATTTAACTTTTGTTGGCCTCAGTTTCCTCATATGTAAAATGAGAATGTTGAATTGGATGGCTTCTAAAATCTCTTTCATAAATCAATGACCCTATGATCTAATACAGAGTTTAAACTTAGTTCTTTTAAATATTAGTCTTGTTCCAGAAATTTCTATGTGGCCACAAGTCATGGATTACCCTAATCTTAAAAAGTAAAATAAAATTATCACCAATCTAAGGGGAAACAAATATGCATGGTTCAGTATAACAAGTCTGCATTATGTTCTCAGCTATGATTTGCCCCTAAAAATTGTTACATGAGGGACATGGAAACAAATGAAAAAAGAAAAAAGTATTCATGTAGCACAAATGAAAGAGATGGATAACCAGAATGATAGAAAAGAATTACAAAAATAATAAAGGAATAATAGAAAGGATTCCAGTGCTTGGGAAAACATGGGAAAAATATAAGACATAGATTCTCACAATGGTGGCATCATGCACCTACTGCATGTTTATGTCTGGAAATACTTTAATCCAAAGTGGTCAACTTTGATTATAATGCTCTGGTCCTGACACTTAAGTGACCAAGAAAGGAATTTTTAGTCTATTCAGTTTAATATTTACTAAATAACCAATGTATAAGAAGTCCTGTTCCAACTGGAAGGGAGGGTATGAGCACAAAATTTAGATATGATAAAAGATAGAACTCTGCCTATGAAGCTTATAACCTAATCAGGATATAACAAAATATGACATGTATACAATAAATGATAAAAAAATTGATAAATTATTATTTGCATTATTATTAAAAAGATGCAAAGTGTCTTGTGATTTATTTATTGTGTTTATGTCAGGGGAGGTTATTCAAGGTTTTGCAAGGCAATCATAGGAGATTTTTTTTGGCAGATAAGTTATGTGACTAGACTGTTGAACAGGAAAGATTTTTGGGAGAGGAATGAAGAATAGATTACTAAAGGTGGGGATATTTGTAATAGTTTAGAGATGAACTGGATCATAGATTTAGAACTGGAAGGAGACAGAGATTATTGAATACATCTCATTTTATTGATGAGGAAACTGAGGTCAGAGAAGTAAAGTAATTCTGTATGATCAAACTATTAGCAAGTTATTAGCAAAACTGAGATTTGGACCCAGATTTTCTAACTCCAATTATAATTTTTTCCACTTTAAATAAAAGCATTTATACTGTACCAAGGTGGTAGAAGTTCTATAAGGACAGAAGGGACAGATGCAATATATTATGGGTGCAGAACTGATGATTCCCTGAGAAAATGCTCAATGTTTTTAAGATTTGCCTCCTTTTTGCTATCGAATATTTTTAGGTAGTGACTCCTCAGAAAGTAATTCCTGCCATTCTTCAGACCTGTCTCTCCTATTCAGTCACAGCCAGACTTTCTCCATCATGGAATAAAGCTGGTCATTTGCTAGTTCAAGGTAACTAATTTACAGTGAATTCAAGAACCTTTTTGAGCTCATGAACTAGTTTGCTTTTGTTTGCCAATTCAATTTTTAAAATAAATTAAATATAAATATATATATAATATAAAAATAAAATAAATGGCTTCCATTTTCAAGGAACTAAGAATACAAGGATTATAAAAAGTACAATTCTTGAAAAACAATTCTTAGAGAAGCTTGTGGTGGTAGAATGCTTCATGTACATAGATCAGTATATTCAAAGTAATTTTTGTGGTTTATCCTAAGTTTCTATTTATCTTGTTTACAGCAGGTTTTGCTTTGAGTATAGTTAGTCCCACACAGGCAGACTCTTAGAGCCAACAATATAAGTGCCATCATGTATTCTATCCAAAATCCTATCGACCTTTCTAGGATAATTTTGTCTCAGACTCTACAATGCCTTCCCATAATTATAAAGACTTAATCATCAATAGCATTATTTCCAGACTTTACTGTTAAGGTGCAAAAGTGAAACTACCCACAAACCCTCTCAATATATTTGTTCAGATGAAAAAGCTGTGGATGGAAAATTTGTATAAATACCCAGGATATAATAACACTTAGAGTCATTAGAGTAACTGCCTACACTCTGATTTTTGGTACTTCATAAAAAGTGAAAAAAAGACAATCAAAAAAATTCTCCTACAGTGATCAAGTAACAACAAAAAGAAAATCATTTATTTTCTATTATATTCTTATTTGTTAGTCATATTTTCTAGCTTACTTTATACCATATCCTTTTACTTTTTTCTACTTTTAAAAACTATTTTTTCTTCACATTTGCTCCGTGACTGCCAGCTTCCCCCCTCCCTCTCCCTCCCTCCCTCCCTCCCTCCCTCTCTCTCTCTCTCTCTCTCTCTCTCTCTCTCTCTCTCTATATATATATATATATATATATATATATATATGCAACAAAGTTTGATTAGCCTGTAGTTTCATTCACAATTTTTTTTTCAGTACAAAAGATGTTAAAGTCATTGCAATTTTTCTTATTCAACACTGTTTACTCATGATTAAGACCTGACGTTAAGGAATGTATACACATTTGTGTTTAGTGAATATCTAATTCTATCTAAATGTTCTCTTCAAGAATGGAAGTATTTTGTTGGGGGGAAAAAGTCTTTATATCCTTTTTTTTACATATTTAAATAAATATTTCTGTGATACTTTTGATTTAAATCAAATATGTGGTTTTATTTTTCCTTGAAATATCTTCAGATTCCTTTGAATAAGAAATTAATTTTATGTCATTTTTCATAGTATCTAGGTATGAAAAATTTCAGAGATGATGACATTTATGTGCATCAATAAAATTCTTCAATTATAGTAATATTCTGTGAATTTCTTTAAGGGAGAGATTTTCTTTCTCAAACGGGAAGGCAAAGTGCTGTTGGTAAGTATGTATGTCAATAAATAAAATAATATGATTAGCAGTTGTTAAAAGGCATCTTTACAGATCTTGGAGTTGGTATGATTTTGGTTTATATGTTTATAGTAAATCAGAATGATAGATTTCATTTTATGACTTCCTAGCATTTTGATTCAAAGACAGAATAGAAAATACATCTTATTCAAAGATTGGCAGGTATTAGATTAAAAACATATACTTATTAAAAACTTTTATATTCTATTTTTAAACTGTATTAGGGCCAGTGGATTTAGGCATTATTTAGTTTTTATGATGTTGCAAGAAGGACCAAGCTAAGTGAAAAATAACAATGTTAATTTCTAACAGTGAAAACGACTTTTAATAAGAAACACATGCTTCCTTTTCTATTAAAGAAAAAAATTGTCTGAAATGTCAAACATGTTCTAAAACTTCAAGATCAGCCACAAAACCTAACACATTCTTCAGTAAGTATGTATTATTAGGATAGGGGTTTTTTGTTTTTTTTGTTTTTTTAGGATTTTGCAAGGCAAATGGGGTAAAGTGGCTTGCCCAAGACCACACAGCTAGGTGATTATTAAGTGTCTGAGCCCGGATTTGAACCCAGGTACTCCTGACTCCAGGGCCGGTGCTTTATCCACTGTGCCACCTAGCTGCCCCCTAGGATAGGTTTATTTCCCTCTACCATTAGTCCATAATTTTTACAAACATAGTTATTTGGTTGCCATATTTCTCTGGGTAAGACATTTAAACTTGTTTGCCTCAATTCCTTATCTATAAAATGAACTGTAGAAGGAAATGGTAAACTAGTCTGTTACCTTTGCCAAGAAAACTCCAAATGGGGTTGCAAAGAGTTGGATATGACTGAAATAACTGAACAACAATTGCTGTGATCTCTCTCTGGATTCAAATTCTAAACTTAGTTTAATTCTTCACTGGGGTGGATCTGAAGTGATAGGTAAGACTTCTACATTCTGACACTGAAAGCAATTTTAATTGTGAATGAAAAAAAGATGGTGGCTCTCAAAGACTAGGAATTTTGTACTATCCGACCTTAACCTCTGGGCTCATTTACTATTTGGTAGATTCATTAATTTGTCGTTTTGAATGTCCCCTTCACCAAAACCTATCACTATCCTTGCATCTATCTGCCTGTGACTTTTTTTTTGTACCGATATTTGTATCCATATTTGATAAATCCCCATAAACAATCTATCAAAAGTGCTAGAATTCTTTCATTGTCTATATTAAAATCTCGAGAGTATTTGTATCACACTATTGATGTCCATCTGTTGAGACTGGATTATAAGATCATAGTTCCTTTTTTTTCTTCTGAAAGTTACATGATAGCTTTATTATATATTTAATTTTTTAATTTTTCTAATTACATGTAAAATAGTTTTCAATGTTCATTTTTGTAAGATTTTAAATTCTACATTTTTCTACCTTCCTCTCTTTCCTCCTCTTTTCCCTTAGCACCAAGTAATCTGACATAGGTTACACATGTACTATCATATTAAATACATTTCCATATTAGTCATAATGTAAAAGAATCAGAGCAAAAGGGGGAAAAATCATGAGGAAGAAAAATATAAAACAAATTTTAAAAAGTAAAAATAGTGTATCACAAATCTTTTGGTATTTGTCATTGAACTGCTGAGAAAAGCCAAATCTGTCATTGTTTAACATAATGCAGTGTTCTCCTGGTTCTGCTCACTTCACTGAATATCAGTTCATGCAAATCTTTCCAGGCTTTTCCAAGCTTTTTCACCTCATTATTTCTTATAGAACATCACACTTATATACCACAATTTGTTTATCCAATTTTTAGTTGATAGGCATTCCCACAACTTCCAGTTCCTTGCCACCACAAAAAGAGCTACTATAAATATTTTTATATGTGTGGATCTTTTTCTCTTTTTTTAATTTGGATCATAGTTTTCAATTAGAACTGAAGTTAAAAGAGCATCAAATCCACTTTCTCATTTTATACATGAAGAAACTGAGGCTCCTGTAACATGCCTAAAGTCATACAGGTATTATATCACCAAATCAGGATTTGAACAGGTTTTACAAACTCAATTCCTAATCCAGTGCTATTTTTATTGCATCATATTCCTAGTCCACTTTTTTTTTTTGCTGTCCTTAGTATGTATTTTGGAATGTCTGTTCAAAAAAATTGTTTTTTGCTTAGCTTCTATTGAGGGGCATATACTTGTACTATTAGAGCTGAAAACACTTATTTTAATAGCAATGAAAAATTCAATATGTTAAGAATTTGAGACCAATAGCAGTATACATTTTACTTTCAGTTTTGGAAATCAATGTATCAGAAACTCAACTCTGCATCAGTATAGAAGCTTGTACAGTTAGACTACCACCACCCAAGGTACCCAAACATTCCAATTTCTAGACCTTACTTAGTGATTTTTTTACTGGGTTTTACATTAGGGTAGTACTTTTTGATTTGTTGAAGAATGTTAAAAAGTTCATTTTACTTTGTCATCAGAAAGGTATTTATTGAATATTTGTTTTTTTATTGCTCTAGGTTTGTCTAAACAGATTCTATCAAATTAGCTATGCCCCATATTGGGCTACTGAATACAGGGAATTGGGGGGGGGGCATTGGGACAAATCTTCAAGAATGGAATTCTGATTTTCAAAAAATCATTAGTTTATTAAGATTTTTTTCAGTCTTAATGTACCCCCAGAGATATATGCATGCATACAAACATATGTATCTATTCATGTGCACAATTGTCTTTTTTATATTCCTACTACTTTTAGCACAATACCTGGCACACAATTAATCCTCAAAAAATGTTTGCATGTATAGTCCCTTTTTAACTCTACTAAGAACTATTGCGATTCGGGGAAGGGAATATTAGTGTGCCCTGGAATAGCCATGAAAAGATAAAACATTGTTAGATATGACAAAAAGGAGATACCTAGTGACTTATATAATGGCTTTATGAGAAATTGTCTCTGTCTTTAAGGGATTTATGGTTTACATAGGGAGATATCACTTGTTACTGAATTTTTTTCAATCATAGCCAACTCTTCATGACCCCATTTGCCATCTTGGCAAAGATACTGGAGTGTTTTGCCATTTCTTTCTCCATCTCATTTTGCAGATGAGGAAACTGAGGCAAACAGAATTTTTGTGACTTGCCCAGGGTCACATACATGGTAAGTGTCTGAGGTCAGATTTGAACTCAGGAAGAACAATCTTCCTGACTTCAGACTTGGAACTCTATTCACTGTGCCAACTAGCTGCCATAGGGCATATAGACACTTTCTACTTATTAGCTGTGTGACTTTGGGCAAGTCACTAAACCCTGATTGCCTAACATACCAGGACTATTTCCAGTCATCCTGATTCATATCTGGTCACTGAACTCAGATGGTTTTAGAGAAAACAGTGAGGCTTATAAGTTAGCACAGCAACCCATCACTCAAGTCCAGTTCATGTACTTGTCATGACATCACCTTCCTGATGCCATGGTCTTCTTCAAGAATGAAGGAAAAACATGATATAATTACTATATTAAAAATAAATAATAGTACAAGATAACACATATTTAGAACCAGATTAGTTTGTAAATAAATCAATCAACAAACAGAATAAGCATTTGTTAAGCATCTGTATGATAGCAGCAGCTAGTGATGAAGTGGATAGTGACTCATCTTTCTAAGTTCAAATCTGGTCTCAGACACTAGCTGTGTAACTATGAGCAAGCCACTTAATATTTATCATCTATAAAATAAGTTGGAGGAAAAAATGGCAAATCTCTTCAGTATCTGTGTACAAATAGGGTCACAATGAGTTGGATGTAACTGAAAATGGCTGAACAATAAATACTTGTAAATTATATAATCCATTTATTCATCTGATAGGTTTTAGCTATCATTGACAAAGAGGTGACCCTCTTAACACTTTCAAATCACCATGACCTGGAGAAAAACAAGTTCCTGATCCTCTCTATTTCTTTTATGTGAAGGGTTGGGGAACGCAATTATCAGGAGGCTAGAAAGGACAGAGAAAGGAGAAATCGAAGATATACTACCTAGATCTAAGACATAGAGCAGTTAAAGGCTCTTTGAAAACCATTTATAACAAGAAGGGAAGTTTTAGAGTTCTTATTCATTCCCTAATCTTGTCCTAGAAAGATAGGAAAAGTGAGACTATAGGAATGATTTGAACTGACTTCTCTGCTCCCAGAACATGAATCTATTAAAAAAATTCAGCTTTCCTCTATCCTTTTTATAGCCACTACCTGATCCTATTCATGAAGCTTCTTTCCCCATTTCTCTCTCCCTCCCTCATCTTGCAAGAAACTATCTTTTTCTCAGGTATTGATCTAAGGTTAGATATGCATAGCATATCTATAGCATATCCATAGCATATCCATAAACAAAAATACCTTCTGGGACCCTTATAGGCAAGTTAAGAAGCTTAAAAAATAAGGAACATCAGAGTATGGGAAATGTATACACATAGGAGTTAGGAAGACATCTATAATCAGTCCTGTCTTGTCCCACTTCACTTCTCTTTGACAGAAAATATCAAAAGATTGCCATATGCATTCCACCAATTAAAGAATCTTCAACTACCAAACCCCCTATTTCAAAATATATTTTCCTTCTAGGACTATTCATATTATTCATTTATATCCTTCTGTGAATTACGAGATTGTCTAAATTCTGACTAAAAGGTTTGCACCGTTGAAGGCAAAGAAGGAGGTGCATGATATTCTAAGAAAATGTGAAGCCAGGTATCAGGTGATTTGGTCACAGTAAATAACCTAGGTTTATGTGAATCAAGTTAACTTGAATTAGTATACCTGGGGAGTGAGGGTGGATCTGATTATATATACAACTTTCTTTTTAATGATTTGATTCATTTGGGCATTTATGTATTAAAATGTCATCTTTCTATTAAAAGCTAAATGACTTTGAAATTTCTGAAAACATATTGAAGAATTTTGATGGTAACAAGGATGCCATTATTGAAGGACATTCCATTTTAAACAACTGGTGCTATGTCTTGCCAAGGTAAGATTAAAATTTGTAAATTCTTTGGTAGGTTAAAAATATTCATTCCCACTTGTGAATTGAGTCATAAATAAAATAGTGTCAAAAAATCAAAACAGAGTGATATACTGAAAAAAGATCCAAATTTTGGTCTTGTCTGTTTCACTAACCAGATATGTGATATAGCCTATTTGCACCTCAGTTTTCTCATCCAAAATGAAGGGTCTGGATTAATTAATGTTCTAAGATCTCTAGGTCTTACTCATAAATTCTAGGATTCTGTGTTGTATTTTATCAGTACATGAAGGTATATTTATTTATAGAATTAGCGATTTCTTTCAAAGGAAGTTTTTACAAAAACTCATTGATTTTAGTTCAAAAAATATATTTTGCTTTTTTCCTAGTCATCTGAAAATGTTCTCTATAAAAACAGGTACATCCATTCCATTTGCAGGCTAAGTGACTCATGGTAATTATTGTATAACAGAATCGATTGTGTCTCAAATTACAATATGAAGCTTCTAGACTGAATTGTTATTAATATAAGATTATGAAATGATAACCAGGGCAGCTAGTTGGATAGAGTGACATGCCTGGACTTAGGAAGACTCATCTTCCTGAATTCAAATCTGACCTCTTTTTATCTGTATAACCCTGGGCAAATCATTTAACTGCCCCAGTCTCTATCAACCATAAGGTTTCCATTCTAATTACTCACAGGGCTAGATCCCTCCCTGCTCAAAAATAAATAATTACTGGTATATAATCTTTAATGTACATTTTTTAAATAAAATATCATAGAGCACAGACTTTTTTCTGATTCAGATTTGTTTCTCACCAATTATTGAGTATGAATTGGTAGAGTTTTATAGTGTCTGCTTTTTGCAGCAGTAAAGTTTCTAAGTAACATTACCTACTAGAATTAAGCAGAAATCACTTTAATTATAGAACTATATTCCATTTTTTATTAATGATACTTATGATATGTAATTTTTGCATAGCATGAAAATGGGACAAATAACAAGCATTCTTCATACTGTTCCCCCTGATTGTCCTTTTCGGTCACATGAAGATTTTCAGATACATTGGGATAGTCTGGTAAGGAATACTATTTTACTCCAGGTACCTAATTTGATCCGTATTTATTGTCTCTCAAAAGCATGTACCTTTTTTTTAAAAAATATTTTAGTATGGATATAACCTCCCCGAGGATTGTGGAAAGATGGACATATACTTCACTGTCTACTTCAAGTTGATAGGGGAAAGGCTTTTTACATATCCTTTTAAAAAACCACTATCTCTAAGATTTTCTTTAATAACTCCTATCTTTCCTAGCATTGTTGTTTCATCTAATTTGTTTCCAAATGCAATTGTATGTTCTCTTACACTTATTTTAATTTCATCAGATACTAGTTTTTAGTCATGGACTATGTTCACCTAGAGTTACTAGTTCTTATTATAATAACAGTTAACATTCAGATAGTTTAAATTTTGCAAAGCACTTGACAAAAATTTTCCTTACTTGAAGATCTCAACAGTCCTACAAAGTAGATATTTAGGTATCATTTCCACTTTACAATAAAGAAACTGAGTCTTGGAAAGGATAATTAACTATTCGTGATCACATAGTTAAAATCAGAGACAAGATTCAAACCCAGTTCTTTCTTACTCTTTTCTTTTTCCTGGATACCAGATCATTTTATTTTAACAGACTTAATCACATTTTTTATCTCATCTTTTACAAGAAACCTTTCTCAATTCCTCTTAATTCTATTGCCTCTCTTCTATTAATTCATTTCTAGTTATCACACACACACACACACACACAGCTTGCTTTCTCTGTGTGTGTATGTGTATATATATTATATATGTAGACATACATATGTATATGTCTATATGTTACATAGACAAATATATTTGCATGTTATCTGTCCCATTAGATTATAAGTTCTTTAAGGGCAGGGACTGTCTTTTGCCTCTTTTTTTATATCCCCATCATTTATCATAGTGCCTTTAATATAATAGATACTTAATAAATGTTTACTGATTGATGAAAATGGGAGTTTTGCCCTCCTTCATTTCACACTTGGACCAGTTCATATCTGCTTAGGAACCTGGTAGTCCCCCACTCATATGATTTCACCTTCTTGGTGCCAGACTTGGTTTAGACATCCAGTCAAGTCATCATTGAAGCTCAGAACTCATGAGTTCAAGGAATTACTCTAATGACTGGATTATAGGCTTTGGCCACCATACCCAAGGCTATCTCCAGTCATTCTGATTCATATCTGATCTCTGGAGGAGGTAGTGGTGACTTAGCACAACAAACCCCCTCCTCAAATCCAATTCATTTACTTCTCAAGGCATCATCTCCCTGATATCATGGTCTTCTTCAAGAATGAAGATGGGGCAGTTAAATGGTGTAGTGGATAGAATACCGGTCCTGGATTCAGGAGGACCTGAGTTCAAATCTAGCCTCAGACACATAATAATTACCTAGCTGTGTGACCTTGGGCAAGTCACTTAACCTCATTGCCTTTCAAACCCCCCCCAAAAAAAAGGAATGAAAGAAAAACATCATCATCATCAATCACACCCAACCCAGGTCTTTTTTAAAGACCAGTACTTTATCAAATACACTACTGTGATGTCATAGCCATTCTCCTCATCTTGGCCATTTTAACAATAATAAATGACTCAATTTTATGTATTATAGGATCACTTATAGTGATTTTTTTGAGATGTCAGTGATTAAATCCTGTTTCCTCATGTATTATGTTACACTTGCTTGTCCTGAATATTTGGGTCTGACCTTTGTGTTAGGAAAGAAGCAGACCATAACTTGACTAATCCTACACAGTTGCTCATGTTCTCATGTCCTCTTCTGTTCTGTCTTCTTGACTGTTTCCCTACACTTTCAAATCCCAAAGATATATATATATATATATATATATATATATATATGTAAATGTGCAACCAAGTGACAAGCAGTTATTCAACCAATATACCTTTTCACTTTTTCATCTCGTATCATCCTTCTCCACTTTTCCCTCACCTCTCTCTAACAATGAGAAGTGACTTTTCTCCTTGCCATTCCATCCCATCTTCTCCAGAAGATTATCCCCCCATTCTCAATCATTCCCACTTTCACACTAACCTTCAATCTCTCCCTGTCTACTGGCTCCTTTCCTATAATTTTCCTATAGTTTTCTTTTTTTTTTTTTAAAGATTTTGCAAGGCATTGGGGTTAAGTGGCTTGCCCAAGGCCACACAGCTAGGTAATTATTAAGTATCTGAGGCCAGATTTGAACCTAGGTACTCCTGACTCCGGGGCTGGTGCTCTATCCACTGCGCCACCTAGATGCCCCTTTTCCTATAGTTTTCCAACAAGCCCATGTCTCTTTCATTCTCAAAAACCCTTCACTTTGTTCTATCCATTCTTACTAGTTATTTTTATTTTTTTAGTTATTCATGTGGCAACTAGCACATAAATCGGATGTATACAATCCTTTTATTAAATAAAATGCAAAGTGATAAAGTTCACGAAAGTTTCTTTTGACTTCCAAAAAATTAACATCAGTGTTAAAAGTTTAATATCAAGTGACAATAATCATTTAAATAACCATTATCTGCCAGTCACTGGATCTAGTTCAAAGAAATCCAGGTGAGGGTACAAAGAAAGGCAAAAACAATTCATCTATCTAACAAAGACCTTTGATACTAATATCCATGAGGTCTTGTGGAAAATTATGTCAAAATTTGATCCCAGGAGAAATTCATCAATATTGTACATCAGTTTCATGACAGCATGCTTGCTTGGATTCTAGATATATACAATGTTCTTGAGCTTTCTTAGTCACCAGTGGAATGAAGCAGGGCTGTATACTTGCTCCTGTGCATCTTAGCTTGATGTTTTCTGCCATGTTGTCAGAAGACTTCAATGTGAATGCAGCTACTGCACTGGCAGCAAATTACTTAACTTGAAAAGAATACAAGCCAAGACTGAAGTGGAGGGAGAGTTGGTATGTGACTTTTTGTTTGCAGATAATTGTACATTCAATATAACCTCTGAGGCAAAGATCCAGCAAAGTATGTATCAATTCTCTTACTAAACTTTGGCTTAACAATTACCACCAAGAAAACACAGGTATTCTGTCAGCCAGCACCACACACTCATATGTGGATTATAGCAAATGGAGAAATTTTGAATACTGAGAATAAATTCACTTACCTTAGCAGTATGCTTTTTCAGATGTTGTACAGGAATATACACATAGAGGTTGACATATACATTACCAGAACTAGTTCAGTGTTTGGAAGGCCCTGAAGGAAAGTGTGAGAGAGAAGTATTAGACTGACTCCCAAGCTGAAGGTCTATAGAGCTGTTGTGGTGATCTCGTTCAAGAAAACCTGAGAAACCTGTACATCTCAGGAAACTGAATTACTACTATTTGAATTGTCTTAGGAAGAGTCTAAAGATCAAAAGATAAGGTACTGGACACCAAGGACCTTTCTCTAACTGAATTGCCAAGCATTCAAATTCTATTACAGTAAAGATCACAAGTCTGATGGGTTGACCACATTGTTTGAATGCCAACCATACTATCCTAAAAGACTATTTTACAGAGATCTCACACGAGGCAAGTTTTCTCACAGGAGGTCAGAAGAAGCAATTCAAGGACACTCTCATGGTCTCTCTGAAGAACTCTGGAATTGATTGTGAAACCTGGTAGACACTGACATAGGATTGCCCAGCACAGAGTGCCCATATCAAAGAAAGAATTATACTGTGAGCAAAGCAGCACTGCAGTAGCTCAAAAGAAATAGGAGCTGTACACATTTAGAGATGTTTCCATTCCAAATGTGCTTACCTTGGGAGCCCCTGTTGGTTTGCTCAACCATGGCTAAACATATTTGACTCCAACCTAGTGATGTCATTTTATTCCTCTCTGAGAATAAGAACAACAACTAACCATCAACCATAAGCTCCTTGGGGTCAAGGATTGTCTTTCTTTTTTCTTGTATGCAGCTTCCCCAGTGCTTAGCCCAGTTCAGTGTTTGGGTAAGTTGTTCTTATTGCTCAGTCATTTCAGTTGTGTCTGATCCTTCATTAGAAGAGTTAAGAAAATCTCATTTAGGTTGTTCTTGGCAAAGACACTGGAGTGGTTGGTATTTCCTTTCCCATTTCTTTTATAAATAAGTAAACTGAGGAAAACAAAGTTAAATGATTTGCTCAGGGTCACCCAGTTAGTGTTTGTGGTCAGATTTGAACTCAGGAAGATAAGTCTTCATGAATTCAGATCTGGCATTCATCCACTGTACTACTTAACTGCCTCACCTGGGTAAGTTAGTACTTAATAAATGCTTGATGTTTCTTGTTTTATGTCTTTCCCACCTTGCCTTGAAAGAAGAAACTGAAGAACTGAGAAAAATGTAATCTGCTGAAGAAGATGGGAAATCTAGTATATATGTAGAAGATTAACCTTGGCAAGGAGAATGACCCCTTTGTCAGATATTGAATGAAGATGATGTCAAGGGACGTTGAAATGAAAACAATGGGAAAAGAGGGAACTCATGTTGAATGGCCTAATTTTTTTTTCAGTAAAGTGAAAGACAATTTTTTTTCAGTCTTTAACAGAGATATGGGGGGAGGAATAATTACTTAGGAAGGAACAAAAAAGAACCTTCTTGGCTGTAATTATGGTCCAACTAAAGTTGAACAACATGCTCAATTATAAGACTCCAGCTTCTTTCAGTTGCTCAAGAGGAATAGAAGAAGTAGATGGGAGTAATACGAGATGAGGATGATAAAATAGATGTAATAGATTTTGTAGGAAAAGAGAAAGCAAGGAAAATACCAACACTTTTAAGTGGTTACTATATGTAAGGCTACTGTACCTGTGGCACGCAGGGCCAGGTTCTCTGCTAAGTGTTAGGAATACAGAAATACAAACAAAAAAGATAGTTCCTATTGTCAAGAAACTTACAGTAATGGGTAAAGACAACACACAAAAGGCAACTTAAAAAACTGATGGAAAGATAAAGGGATGCAGCAGAGGGGCATAGTTTCAAAGTTCAAAGAAAGCTAAGGAATAGTTAAAATGAATAAGAATTAGTAACTGGTTATGTTTAATAAGAGAGGATGAAAAGTTAATGTCGATTCTGAAGATCACAACTTAGGCAAACAGGAAAGAAATTAAAAAAAGGAAATAGGAAGTGCAAACCAGTGAGGGAGGAATAATAGCAAGTTTAGTATGGGACATGTTGAATTTGAGCTACTAGAAGGAGGAATAGTCATACTTTGTTAAATACTGAGAATAGGATTACCTATGAAAAAATACATTTCTCAACTCTTGAAAATATAGAATAAGCATATATAAAAATAGAATTTAGTAACGGTGTTTTTTTAAAAAATGATTTGCCATTTTATCAAACACCAAGCATTTATTGTTTATTATGTACTGGGGATACAAAGAAAAAAATTCCTTGAACTTAGGGAGTTTAGATTCTTTAAATATGCATATATGTTCTAAAGTAAACTTTAACAATTATCAACAGAATGAACATTTCCATATACAACAGAGAAAAAAGATTTTTTTATGAATTCTCCACTCATAACTTTTTTTTAAAAAAAGAATATATATATAACTTCAACCTGGTAGTATCAGTGCTTTCCTTCTTGGTTACATCCCACTTTAAAATTCCTTTCTCTTTGTGTGTGTTTGTTTTATTGATGGTGTTCTTTTCTATTTTTTGCATCACTATCACTGTTTCCCACTTTCCTCTGAATGCTCTCTCTCCCTCTCCACTAAAGTTCTCCCTTTAAAAAAAATAAGTATAATTAATCAAAACAAATTTGAGTTGTATTTGTCATGGCTGAAAAAAATATATTTTACTATGCATACCTCTCTACCAAGATGCAGGAAGTACGCTTTATTATCAGTTTTCTGGAGTTATAACTGATCTTATATTGATGAGAGTTCTTCGACATTTCAAATTTATTTTCCTTTACAATGTTGTAGTCTATAAATTGTTTTGGTTCTACAAGGAGTTTACATTTAACAGGATAAATAATGTATATGTTATGTGTGCGCATGTGTGTTTTTATAATATGCATATAAAGTCTATTTAAGATATAAGATAGAAAAGGAAACTAGAAGCTTACAATTAAATGATAACAAAAGAATTACAGTTTCATATGTATTAAATGTAACAAATTGATATTTAATCTTTAACATTGTTCACATACCCACTATGTTGCATCAGAAGCCAACCTGTACAGTTTTTTCCAAGGGTTGATGTGGAAGGTGTTTTGACAAATTTTCTTCCTGATCTGAAATCAAAACTCTCTCATATATGTGGCTTTCCAATAAAAATGACAAGTAAGCCATGCTACTACACTGAAGAACTCATCAAACCTTCTTTACAGGTAAGAAGATAAGTTTTCCTCTCCAGTGACTAATGGTATATACTTTTGTAGACCTGAGTAGTTAAATAATACAGGATGAAAATTGCAAGTTTACAGTATGTTTTAGTTTGAAAAGATTTGCCTAGAATATACCCAGCATTTTTTTGTTGATTTTGAAATAGCCCCTGATTGAATCTATTGATTTTGCAAAGTCTATTGATAATATCTTTTCAAAACACCTGAGTTCTTTCAGTAGTTGTTTGATTTTTAAGGCTTTTTTTAGAGGAAACTTATAATTAACTTTTAAAATACCAGAAAAGGAATAATTAGGAGCAATTGTTGAGGTTTCAAGATAAAATTTTAGCTTGTTTTTCTCCTATCTGTCTCCACCCTAAGATTTGAAGATTCTATCTTCAAAGTGAAGTCATTCTTGCAGCAAGAATGAACATATAGAAAAATATGGGTAAGAAGCATAAGTCTGGGGTGGCTAGGTGGCACAGTGGATAGAGCACTGGCCTTAGAGTCAGGAGTACCTGGGTTCAAATCCGACCCCAGACACTTAATTAATTACCTAGCTGTGTGGCCTTGGGCAAGCCACTTAACCCCATTGCCTTGAAAAATCTAAAAAAAAAAAAAAAAGTAGAAGCATAAGTCTTTGAGTAAGTCAAAATTAGTCTACCAAAACAAATATATATATATATATATATATATATATATATATATATATATATATTTCAACTCTGATTTTAATTGCTTTTTAGTAATCACTACACTAACTTAAGGTTTGTTTTAGATTAGTGAAATAGTACAAGTCATTTTTATTACAATAACAGTGGCCTAAAACTGAAATTCCACAAAGTCTACCATAAAAAAAATCCCAGAGGAAAAAGAGTAATCTTAAATGTAGGAAGTCAAAATATCAATGATAAAATGTATAGTAAGTAAGTAAGTAGGATACAATATACTAACAACAAAGACTTGCAAGGAAATAATGACATAAAAGGACAACAAGAATTTGCATGACCAGAAGAGGTAATCAGTCATACAGTGAGAGTGGGGGATATCATATAAATAGTTTTGAGTAGTAGGAATGTGTGATAAATGTTTAACAACCAGCTCTCCCTTGGGACAACTAGGTTGCACAGTGGATAGAGCACTGGTCCTGGAGTCAAGAGGACCTGAGTTCAAATTCCAGCCTCAGACATTTAATAATTACCCAGCTGTGTGACCTTGGACAAGTCACTTAACCTCATTGCCTTATAAAAGACAAACAAAAAAGATACCAACCAGTTTTCCTCCCCCCCAGAAAGTATACATAGCACACTTTAAAGTTTAATTTGCATTATTAATATTTCCTCCATGACTTAAGTCTAGACAGTCAACAGAACAACAGTTTAGGCCCCGATTTGTATCTTTTTTTAAAATTTTTGTGGTGTAAATGCTCATATGGAAAATTTAACAGTTGACTTTTGTGAACCTAAACGAGATAGACCCATAATGCTCCTGTGATGATGAAAAATGGCTTTGCTTACTACTAATAATAACTAATGTACTATTGTTAATAACACCATATTAAGGTTTGCAAAGTGCTTTACAAATATCTCATTTTATCCTCTCAGCAACCCTGGGAGGCAAATATTATTGCTACCCCCCATTTTACAGATGAGGAGACTGAGGCAGACACATTTAGGTGATTTTTCCAGGGTCAAAGAGTTAGTGATCCTATTTAAGGCAGAATTTGAGCTTAAGTCTTCCTACCTACAGGTCCATTGCTCTATTTACTGTGCTATCTTTCTACCTCTGTTCTGGTGTCCATTAATTTAAAAAACTAAACAAGATGGAGGAAGACCTCAAGTATGTTGAGTAAATCTAAATGGAAAAATGGAAAGGCATGGACAAGGTTTGCTTAGAAGAAAAAGGTGTGAATATCTTATAATCTAAATCATTGGCAAGAGTACCTATATTATGAAATTATGGTTCTTTGTAAGTATTTCTGAAAAAATAGTCTGCCTATAGCCAATATACTATTTCCCTATTAACACAGAATTTCTTGTAAATGACTGACCCAATTTTTACTTGGTCTATTAAGTGATTCTCCTTAGGATACCTTAGGAGTCAGGGAGAGGTTTTTTTTTTTGGTCCCTAAATAGTTATGTTGAGCTTCATTATCTCATTTGATCCTTATGAAATTTGTAAAGCAAGGAGGGAAGATATTATTTCCACTTAACAGAAGAGAAAGATGGGACTCAAAAAGTTAAATAATCTGGTGTGAGGATCCCCAGTTTGGTTAATATTAGAACTGAGATTAGAAACTTAGTCTCTTTTAGCTTCGTCTGTCTTAATTACACTTCACTACTCTCCTTAAGAGTCAAAGAATATAAACCTTCAAGTCTAGAAAGGGTTATTGTCTCTGTTTTCTCTCACTCTCTCTCTGTCCTGTCTGTGTCTCTTTCTCTGTCTCTGTTATTATCTCTATCACCCTATCTCTGTCTCTCAGACTATCTGTCTCTGTCTCTTTCTCTGCCTCTGTCTCCTTCTCTGTGTCTCTGTCTCTCTGTTTATCTCTGTTCATATCTGTCTGTCTGTCTGTCTCTCACATACCAAAATACTCAGCATGACAGAGTAGCTAGAGTACTGGACTTAAGAGTCAGCAAAACCTAGGTTAAATAACACATGACTTATTAGTTGTTTGGCCATAGACAAGTTATTTAACTGATTCTAAACATCACCCTTTATCTAAAATAATATCTATATTAAATTATACAGATACCTCAAATACAATGAAAATATAAAGTGCCTTGAAGACTTAAAAGTGCAATATAAATATCTGTTGTAATTATTATCTGGGTAATGGCCAAACTTCCATAAAAATTTCCAATTTATGTTTTGATTCTTATATATGATTTCTTATCAATTTACAGCTTACCTAAATTGCATGTATAATTCTTGAAAATGAGGTCAGCTATGACCTTTTGTCAATGATTCTTTGACAATAATTAGGAGACTAGAATAGTGCCTTTTCATAACAATCAACAAATATTTATTAAGTATCTACTATGTATCAGACCCTGGGTAGAACTTTACATATTCTTTGTCAAAAAACTTTGGGTTATTTACTGTGAAGTTACAGTTTGTCTAAAAGGAGACCTGGAGCTAATTGCCCCCTTTTGTTGAATTATTTAGAACTTCATCTGCTGTTTCCATAGGTCCTTTTTGTAGACTTGTATAAATTTTGTATATGGGCCTAGAGGTCTTTGGAGTGTTGGGTGTGTTTTACAAATTGAAATAATAAGTAAATAATAACTGAGACTGAACTTATAAACTCTTGGAAATCCTTTTCATGGCGTATGTGTTTTGGGTACCTTATTGCAATAACAGCACAGTATAAGTACAAAGTCATTGCAGGCCACACATATTAGTCAAGTATAGAATGGACATAGTTTATACAGGAAAAGATGATGCAAATTATTTTGTGGCTTTTCCTATCTTGAGATTGCCTCTCTATACCACATCTTTAAGATTTAATTTCATTTAATAAGAGTTTCAGTGATACTGAACTTAAACCACTTGTCCAATGTAGCAAGCTCTAACAAGGCAGTTACTAGTATAAGGTCACACATAGGACAGTTGTCAGGATGACTAAAATTGATTAGATCACTATAAGCATAATACTGTCTATGCTGAAATTGTTAAATTGTATTCTATTTCTTACCAAAGAAGATTTATCATTTCAAATCTACTTGCTGGCACCTTTGAAATAGCTAATGCTTTTTTTTTTCCAGTCACTACTTCAATTATTAGATTGTCCAATCTAGAACCCACAAACAAATAAAAATTTATTCATATTTTTAGTACTACCTTATCTGTCTGAAAATGCCTTAAGTTTCTTTTTCCAATACATTTGATAGGTTCCTAGTGTTTGTAATATTCAAAAGAATGAGAAATCATGTATGGTCTAGATTTTACAAGTACCTTGAATTTATGCTGTGTAGAGAAGAGAGAGAAGCTCATATGACATTTTATATAGAATCTTCAACAAACACTCAAGATTTAAAGTAAAGGTAAAATAAAGAAATTAGAAATAAGAGGGGGAAAAATCAAGTAAATTTTGTAATGATTGTTTTCTTTTTGTTTATTTGAGCAGTATGAGTAAACCTGTTTACTAATAAAGATGTTTGAGTCTTTGCTAGGTGTATAAACTTGCACAAATAACTTCTCATCTAAAATTTCTTTTACTATAAAATTGCTATAATTATTATGAATTATTTACTTCATGGGGTTATTATAAAATGTGTTTTATTCATCTTTAAAGGTTTTATAAGTGATTTGTTATTTTCTGGTTACTAATAAAATACCAACTGAAATTTTTTAGGTGGTATAAAGCAATTTAAAGAAAAAATACAGTAACTATGGGGGAAACCTGCTTTATTAAATTACATGAAAAATAAAAACTTAGCATATAAATGAATTGGGGGCATTTACTCATGTTACAAATTTTACAAATTACAAATGGATTAAATGAGTTGTAGCAATTTTTAAGTTAAGATTTAATTTGCACAAACTTTTAAAGAATGTCTGTTGCATAAAATGAGGCACTCCCCTCATAAAGTGTATTAAAGAAGACCTATTGTTTTATGTCATTCTACTCCAGTGATTTATTTTTCCCATCATTACAACTTTTATCATCACCAATAACTAGGGAAACAAAGATATGGTTATTACCCCCAAAGAAATTACATACTATTAAGAAAGCTATGACTAAAAATAATGTATGGTACCATGTATTAAATGTCAAATGAATGATAAGACAGGTTTATAGGATTTTGAAGGATAGAAAGATCATCAAGATATAGGATAACTGGAGGAGACTTCATAGAGAAGATGATATTTTAAGAAAGACTAGACTTTAGATAAATGGAAAGGAAGAAGGGAGGGCATGTTTAGAGGCAAATGAATGGTTAGCTTTTTATAGTAATGTTTATAAATTATTACAAATGGATTATATGGTTACATTTTACATGAGAAAACTGAAGTCTAGGAGAGTTATGTAACTTGCCCAAGGGCATAGAGTGAGCTAATTTCAAAGCATGGGTTAAAATCTAGATCTCTTGACTCTCAGCCCAATCATCTTTCTACTTATATCCATGACTTAATTATTCCTTAATGATATTATTTGTACGGCAAAATGCTCTCTAAGATTTCCCTACATATTATATAGAAAGAAAATCACAATCTATTCACTTTAAAATTTTAAAGTCACCTGGGATTTCCTGATGGATTATTTTTTTCTCCTATATTTGAATTCTTGCTTAACATCTCTTGTTTCTTTTCTGTTAAAGACTTAATTTTATTTTTTTATTTTAATAATCTCTTCTTTCAGGGAAATAAAGTCAAGACTCCCAATCTGACTGCCAAAAAAATGTTTAGAGCTTCTCTGACTCAAGTCCCTTCCATAGAACCTACTTTGGTTCAGAGTCCATTATCAGCTACGATGCCATTTGACCACAAGATGGAGCTTTTAGCTAACCAGCCAAAGCCAAGTATTTTTTCAAGTCTTAATCTGCACCCAGACTATGAGACTAAAGCCACTTATGGTGGGGAGTCACAGCTATGTTTTGAAGCATCCAGACACAAAGGCAAGAACTTTAAGGCTCAGGATGTAATTCCTGATTGCCAAAATAAAAGTACCACTAAAATCATACCAATTTTTAAAGGTAGACTGATGCAGATGAATGAAAATATCTCAAAGTCTATTAATCAGAAGAAAAGACAGCATATTAGTATGGAATCAAAGATATTTGCAAGTAAATCTTGTGTGACCCAAATTAACAAATTGAATTTAGGTCAATCTGAGAAAAAAAAAACTAAAAATAATATATGTGTAACACATACTGGAAATGTAAATCCAAGGAGTTTTACACCTCTACAAAACTCATATACAAAGTCAAATTTTTATCTGCCTAAATGCATATCATCAAATGTGAGCGTAAGTGGACATAAGTCCCAGTTTTCTGATGATTCAGTATTTCAGTTGTCATATAATAACTCAGATTTAATTAGAAATGTCACAAACATTCAAAAGAAAGAAAATCTAGCAAATCAGCATCCTATACAAGTTTTGGAGAAAGGCCATGAATCACTACAAAGAAAAAGACAATTCCAAATTTTTGAGACAGACACAGAAACAGAAGATTCCCAGCTACCACAACAGAAGTCTCAGAATCCAGCTAAAGAAGTAGATTTAAATATTTGCCGATTAATCTCAAATAGAACAGCCCCTACATCAAAAAGGAAATTTAATCAAAAATCTCCAGAAACTTTGAAAGACAGCAATATTGCCATTCATCGTGAACTATTCAACTCTTCAGTTAATCAGGTAAAAAAATATTTTTCAGTAATTAATTTTTAGTAATTTCAACTGAAAAATGACTTTTAACCTTTGTAAAAAATAGTATAGGTACATACTAGACATTCAGAATTTATATATGGTAGTGTTATGAAGACATCTAGCAGATGGAGTAAAAACCAAACATATAAGCAGAAATATTTAAACATTTACATGTGGTGGGAGTAATTATGGAATAATTATGAAGTTGGTTTATATAGCATTTATACCTCTAATTGAAATTTAGTTACTTGAAATTGTTCCATTGACCATTCTATTTCTATAAATTCATAGGAAGATAAGAAAAAGGGAAGTTATGAAACTGATCCATAACCCATATTTTTATTTATTCTGTGACTCAAGAAGAGTCTGGGTATACTCATACTAATTTTTTGGCTCCCTGATTTCATTGGCATGAGTACTCACTTCCATAAATGCAAATCACAATCGCTTCACATGTTATCCTGTGTGACTCATCCATATTTTCCTTCATACAGTATCTAAACTATTGTATTGGAGACTTTTATCCCTATTATCTCAAAATAACTAATATACCATGAGGCCTCTCCATCTATTAAATCTTCATTTCATTATGTGACAACATACTTTTTTAGTCCCATATGTTCTTCCTAATAATGTTTTTTTAAATGTTTGTTATATACAAGTTGTCAAACTCACATTACATATATAGAAAATGATAAGGGCTAAAAAGATTTCTGAAAGAACACCAGGGGACATATAGTTGCTAGCAATTGAAGTATATCACATCAGTCTATTTACTTTGCTGCTTTATATAAAACTTCAAATTTATATGGTTTATTTGTAAAAGAATTAAACTGTTTTCCATTTATAGGGAAAAGGATTAGGTAAATCAAAACCTAAGAAATCCCAGATCATTCCAAATATTTAGAACATGGACTTAGAAGAACATCAAAAGACCCACCAGGTAATTTAGTAAAAGAAATGCAAAATACCTCCTACTTACAAAAAATGCTCGTTTCTTAAGCTTGAGTCAGTCTCAGTACAGTAAAAAGATGTATATTAATTTGGTTTTTCTTTCTAGTCACCTCCACATAATTATAAATGACATTTATGTAATGCTTTAAAGTTTGTAAAGCATGTTATATGCATTATCTCATTTGAGCCTTATAACAATCCTCTGAAATAGATAATTTGTATTTCTTTTTATTTTAGGTAATATATGAGCATCTTTTCTTATTTTTAGCCTGATTTCACACCACCTGTGACTACTCCTATTCTGCCAAACTGAACATTCACTACCTGCTATATATTCAGCATCAGGATTTGGTGGTTGGCTCTGCCACTCACCATCTGTGTCAGCTTGGATAAATTATCCTTTCTAGGAATCAGTTTCCTCATCTATAAAATAAAATAAAAAGATTAAATTAAATGATTTCTAAAGCCCTTTAATCTGTGTCCTTATTTATTTATTTTTAACTGGACCCATAATTTCACTGGTATAGGGTGGTACCCTGGTCAGTAAGCTTTCAGAGTCTGAATGTCCATTCTACCTATCCTTTCAAGTTAGATGGCATTTCCTCCATGATGCCTTCACAGAGATCTCAGTTATAATTCTTTTCTCCTTGAATTTTGAATGACACCTAGTTTTCTTTATACTTATGAATTAGAAAGCACCCTTATTTTCCATAAAAAGAAACTGAGATACTGAATAGACAAGTGAATTGCTTAGACTTACGCAGTAAAATATCAAAAACTGATTTTAAACTCATGTTGTCTGACTCCTGAACCAATTTTATGTACTTATTTGGCACTGAATTTATTTTTAAGGTTTCTGTGTTTGTGTGTTTGTGTATGTATGTGCTTGTATTATATCTCCTACTAGATTTTAAACTTTGTGAGGTTTTGGACATTGTTTAATGTCTTCATCTCTTTCAGCACGTGGTTAATTTAGTGCTCTTTATACATAGTATATACTGAATCAAAGTTTGTTGAAGTTGTAAGTCTTACCTAATTTTGTAGCCACCACTTGAAATTGCTGCTGGACACAATTTTCTTATCTTTTTTAATTGTAGGCCATTGTTAATAGGGAAGCATATTTTATTCAAATTCAGTTTTTAGAATATTCTTTGCAAACAAAATCTGAAGATATAATTACATTGTGAAGCATCAAATAAGTATTGTGCATAATGGTTTATTAAAAGAATGTTTAATCAATCAGTAAATTGATTTTTGCCTGGCACTATACTAGGCAATGGGGGAAACAGAGAAAAATAAATCAATCCTTGGCCTCAGGCAGCTCATAACCTCTTAGGAGAAAACAAAATAGATATAAAGTTAATATACATGTATATATTGTTTTATATATATATATATATAGTGCATAGTAAACAAAATATATTATATATATATAATTAAATATAGGATAAGGTTGTGGTGGATTAAGGAAATGCTTTTATAGAATGTAATTTGAACTAACTTTGAAAAAAATGTAGGGATTCAAAGAAGCAGAGGTGAAATGAAGGGCATTTCACCCTCCATCATTGTTCAGGGGGATAATGTGTAAAGCCCCACAGATGGGAGATCGAAAACTGAATATGAAGGATAGTAGGTTAGTTGAATCAACTTCAAAATCAACTTAAAAATGAGAATTTTAGATTATCCATAGAATTTTAAAAGTGCTAGATAAGCAGTTTCTCCATCCAGTGCATTCTCAGACTGTCTCCAATCTATTGTCCTAATCAATGAACCTTAAGGAATGGTACCCAATTTTATTATTGCTTTGTTAAAATAGCAGGAATTCTTGGTTTCTCCATATGAGTATTTTATTCACCCACAGAAATCAAAGTTCTTCTACAAAATGGTAGATGATCTTTTGATAGTTGCTGAGTCAGAAGAATGCATTACACTTTGGTCAAACTAGTGATTGGTCTCTTTGAACTTAGGGTAATTAAGTCTCTTAAATTAGTAGGCTAGTCCTCATTGACAGGCATACAGTCAATAGACCGACATTTAAAACCTTGCCTGTTTGGAAGGAATTGTAGAGGTCTTGTTCTGTTGGCATAACATAAGAACTAAAGGTTACCGTCATTCTAAACTTAGGCGTTGAAGTAGGACATTATTTTTAAAACTGTGCTTTAGCGTCTTTTGAACCCTATTATACTGGAAGACTTTCAGGGTCAAAAAATCCCTCACAAGGATGCAGAAACAAAAGTATCCCAGTTTTCAGAAATTTTCCATTAAAAATGGCATTTAAGATCAGATATATTCAAAGAATAAACTGAAAAAGAAACAAACAAGTCCTATAAAGAACAATTAATATTATGCTCTACATATTTATCCTATACCAAGTGCATGCTCTTTACCATACCATTCCAATAAGAATTGTATTTTTCATAATAAGCAAAATAATAATAATAGCACATTTCCATAGGACTTGAAGTTTTATAAAATATTTTCCTCTGAACAACCTTGTGAGCTCAATCATCAAGTATTCTTTGTTTTTATAGGTATTGTCACTCACCTCTAGGTTTTCAAGACTCCAAAATGCTTTTTGAAAGCTGTGGTTTAATGTAAGATTACACAGGGTTGGAAATTAGAGGCCAGATTTCAGAATCCTAGTTTTGCTATTTACTGGTCATGTGACTTTGAAACCAAGTCTCTATATACCTCCCTGGGTTTCAATTTACTCATCTTTAAAATGAATGGGTTGTACTAAAGTTCCTCTTAGTTCTAAATCCTATGATTTCATAAATCAAATACTACAAAGACAGATACAAATGACTTGGGAGTCTATGCTTGTCTTTATTATATTATTATTATTACATATTTATGGATTGAAAGAGGAATTCAAGAGATGTTATAGAGATATAAACAGTAAGATCTGCTAATTGATTGGGTATTTGGGTTAAAAAAGAGGACCTGCTGTGATTATGAATTATGAGTCACAGCAGCTAGGTAGCATAGTGGATAGAGTACTGACCCTGGAGTCAGGAGGACCTTAGTTCAAATCCAACCTCAGATCCTTAAAATTACCTACTTGTGAGACCTTGGGCAAGCACTAACCCCATTGCCTTGCAAAAATTTTTAAAAAATGAATTGAGTCACTTGTATCTGTCTCTGTAGTATATCCTATTTGTAGTTGATTTATGAACTCATAGAATTTAGAAGGATCTTTAGACATAATCCAGTGCAACCACTCATTTTAGAGATGAGTAATCACAAAAAACAGTATCTTTGACAGAAATAGGGATATTTGAAATAAGAGTGTATTTGGGGGGGTACTGAATTTTGGTTTAGATAAGTTGAGTTTCAATTCAACACTGAGTTGAGTTCCATGTCTGGGACATCTAGTTTGAAATGTCCAGGAGGCAAATGGTGTTGCAGGATTGAAGCTCAGGTCAGATTAGGGTTAGCTACATAAATTAGGAAATCTTTGGCATAAAGATAGTAATTAGCATAGGAGCTGAGGAGATCACTGAGACAATTTAGAAAAAGATGAGTAGGGATCTAGGGCTAAACCTTGGGGAATACCCACAGTAAGTGGAATTCCCATATGAACCAATAAAAAAAACTGAGGAGTAATTATTCATTTAGGAAAACCAAAAGAGACCTAGTGTCACAAAAGCCTAGGGAGATGAGTATTCAGCAGAAGGTAGATCACAGTGTCAACTGCAGCAGACAAGTTGAGAAAAACAAGTAAACTACTATTAACTTTGAAGAAACCAGATTCAGTCAAGGGGTGAGATCAGAAGCCAGATTGAGGGGTCAAAGGAAAGAAGTAGATGTAGACAGTTTTTGAAATGAATTTGTCTGGAAAAGGAAGGGGAAATAAAGGATGAAAACTTGAGGTAGTAGGGTCTAATGAAAGTTTTTAATGATGGGGGATAATTGAACATATTTAAAGGCAATATAGAAGGAATCAGTAGGTTGAGAGAGGTTGAAGTTTAAGAAATGATTGAGATGATTTTCCTACTAGAAAGATAGGAAGATACGGGATCAAGGGCACAGAGTTTTATCACTTAAATTCATATGTTCAAACAATCAATACTTATTAATTCTACTATGGACAATTAATATCAGTTCCTAAGAGAAATACAAAAATAAATAAGACATGGTCTTTATGCTCAAAGAGTTTGTAGTTTAGTGAATATAGATAAATTAAAATAGTAAGTTAATAAATTTGTTAAAGGGGAAAGCATTTGTATTATTCTCAGTTCCTTTTACTACAAAAGAGTTTTTGTTTTGATAAATATGTAGAATTTGATTACTTGATTATTTAGCATCCTAGTTCCAATAGAGAGTGTGTAGTCACCTACCAAGCCATTATAAATGTTCACTCTAGGGTCAAAGATTTTTGTTTGAAATAGGGAGAAACATGTGACTACATTGTTTAGTTTCCAATTTTGAAGCCTGATTAAAATGCTAAATGAGTAAAAATCTTTGGGCATGTGTGTATATTTATTTAGTTTAGAAAATCCATGTGCAGTATGGAACCAAAAATGTCATTCTTCTTATTTGCTTTGTCATAGGCATACTCTGAAGTCTCCCAGGAGCCAAAAATTGGTTTGCTCATCAGTTGAACATTGTTTTCAGTAACTTGTAAATTGTAAAGCCATGGATAACTGATTCCATGGTTGCTTATATTCTAAGGCTATTTGGGTACCATAAAAACATAAAGTAATTGCTTTCTTAAACTTATAGCTACATGCCTGAGTTAATGTTAATATTTAAAGGAATTTGAATTTTTTTCAGATATTACTCATGCCAACTTTTAGTATTTTATGCTTAATGACATTTGTTTTATTTCATATGTGTAACACTAAATAAATCAGAAATAAATAAATAAACACTAAATAAATCAGAAGCTCAATGAACGGTTTGTCTTCTTACTATAATATTGTTCTTCAGACCAGTTTTGGCTCTTTTACTGTAAAATGACTCATGAATTACTTTGTCAATACTAGCATTTAGTTTATTGCTCATTTATGGAATCATTATTGCCTCTTAAACTATTCATGTTTCTTTGTCCTCTTTATTTTCTTATTCTGAAAATTTTAAAATAATATCTTTTTCTAATATCCGGTTCTTGCAAAGTAAAGAAGATCCTCAATAAGACTATGGGTAATAGATTCCAGGGGTCCTATCAAAATATTCTTAATTTTTGATCTACTAACATGAATGGACTGATGAATAAATACTTTCTTAAGCTATGAAAGAATTTCTATTAATCTCCTTCCTTTCATTGTCTATCTCCTCTAATGAGATATCTATACTTGATTTCTTTATTTCTTTTACTCCTAGCATCTTCAGACTGATTTACATCTCATCACTTACCGAAATTTCATTCTCTGTTGTTATTTGTGGCTCCCTAAATACCAAATCCAATAAATTTTTATCAGTCCTTGTTTTCCTCAACTTTCTATGGCACTTGACTATTAATGACCTCTTCTTGTCTCCTAATTCTGGACATTCCCAAAATTCAGCCCTCAGTCCTCCTCTCTTCTTTCTTTATACTCTTTTACTCACAGAATTCATTCATCCTCTTGGCTTCATTTATCAGCTAATGACTCCTAAATCTTTATCTCTATCCCTTATTCTCTCACATGAAATATGGTTTAGCTGTATACCTCAAAGTGTTCCTTCATTGTCTCATTGGCAACCCAATTTTAAATAAAATCAAAATCATTTTCTTATATTGGTTCTAATAGCATCACTTCATTATTTCTGTCAGTAATATTGTCATTTTCCCAATTATCCAAGTCTCATATTTTTTCATCTTTATTAATTCCCTCAATTACTTATCATCAGTATCTAGTCATCAGGAATTGTAGATTCTTCATAGTGCTACTTATATTCATTATTGTATTTCATTCCATTCCCTTTGCTACTACTTACTCAAAATTCTTTCTAATGCCTAAATTTTTACATGAGCTTCCTCACTAGTTTCCTTGTCACCATTTTCTTTTCCTCAGTAATCCATGCTTTACGTTATTTCCTGAATGATAGCATTGTGAAATGATTACAATGGGAAAATCATAATGTTCCCAATGGGAGAAATTCAGAGATATTTTACTTGATCTCTTCTTTTATAGAACTTCCTTGAATAATATATAATAATATAATAAATGATCTACTAAGCAATTCAAGTGAATCTTCATTATTACTTAGTAAATGATCTTAAGAGACTCCTCATTACCTAAAGGAACAAATTCAAACTCCATCATCATCATCATCATCATCATCAAGCATTTTGTAAGTACATTCCTGGGACTACGATAAGTGTGGGAGATACAAATAAAGACCAAAAACCAAAAAATCCTGTCCCTGACCTCAAGGAGTTTACATTTTAATGGAGACAACATGTAAGCAACTGTATACATGCTCACTCTATATATATATGTGTGTGTGTGTGTGTGTGTGTGTGTGTGTACATATATATAATATATATATATATATATACATACACAGTATTAAAAAGGCAGAAATCTCAAAGAAAATGTAGTTCCAGTGGGAGTCAATGAGAAACACTTCTTGCAGAAAGTGGAGTTTAAGCTAAATCTTCAGAAACCAAGATGGGGAGGTGGGGAGGGAGAGAATTACAAGGATAGGATGAAAAGTCCTGGACTCAGGCAGAATATCATATATGTGAGGAATAGCAAGAAGTTTGGTGTCATTAAATTTTAACATCCATTTAAGGGGATTAAAGTCTGAAAATATTATATATGATACCATAGATAAATTAATAGACCAAAAATACTCTTATCGGATCTATGGAAAGGGGATGTTTTATGATCAAACAAGAATTAGAGCACATTATTAACTGAAAAACAAATGATTTTGACTATATTAAAAAAGGTTTTGTACTAATAAAATCAGTGCTGCCAAAATTAGGAACAATCTAGGAGTTCTGATCAATTCTCATCAATTGGGGAATGGCTAAACAAGTTATGGTACATGAATGCTATGGAATACTATTCTATAAGAAACCATAAATAGTCGAATTCTAGAGAAGCGTGGAATGACTTACAGAATCTGATGCTGAGTGAAGGGAACAGAACCAAGAGAACAATGTACACGTCAACAGCATTATGAGATGAACAACTTGGATGGAAGCAACTCCTCTTGGCAGTCCAGAGAGCTAGGACGACCCTATTAGACTAGCTATGGACTATGTTATCCCCATCCAGAGAAAGAAAACCAAAACAAAACACACACACACACACACACACACACACACACACAAACACCCTTCCAAATTGGATGAACACTTTATAAAAATTATTTTTTATCTATTTTCTCTTAATCCTAATTCCTCATACTGAAAATTACTAATTTGTAAACATGTTTATCAAAATATATATGTACAATGCTAACCTGACTTTGCCCCTGAGGGGAGGGGGATGGGAAGGGAAGATGGAAGGAAATTTTGTAACTTAAAAATATACATGTGCATATATAGATGAAAATTTTTTAAAAAGACTATATATGGGATGCCAAGGCCCTAACCTACATTTCAGACTCCCTACTAATTAACTAAACATGGCTTGTTTAAACTAACATATGCATTCTCAACTTCAGGCCTTTTCCTCACATTTCCTCTACTATTATACTTTGTATAATATTACTCATGTTATTTCTTTTCTCTCCCTTCTCCTTTTCTCTGTTATTCATCCTTCAACTAACTTAATTTCTTTGTCATTTTCTTCTGATTGTTCTAACTCAAATTGATCTCATCTTTTTTAATTCCAACAATGCCTTGTTTAACTTTTTATAACAAGATTTTTTAAAGATTTTATTTATTTTGAGTTTTACAATTTTCCCCCTAATCTTCCTTCCGCCCACCCCCACAGAAGGCAATTTCCCAGTCTTTACATTGTTTCCATGGTATACATTGATCCAAATTGAATATGAGAGAAAAATCATATCCTTAAGGAAGAAAGAACTAAAAATCTCTTAAGTTGTCATTGTGGATAAGATAGAAAAATGTTGGCTAGATAATAATAGTTAGATAAATTCAGAATTGGTTGAGTGACCAAACTCAAAAAGTAATTACTGTTAAGTCATCATTACCTTGGAGGGTACTATCTGAAGAGTATTCCAGAGACCTGTCTTTGAATCTGTAGTTTAATATTTTAGCTAATAATTTGAATGAATCTGCACACATTGAATAATGGTCAAGATACAGAAAAAATTAAGGAATTAGAACAGTTGGTTAGGTCTGATAAAAAGGAAGTGATGACTGAATAAAAACTTAACTAGATATTGTGAATGGAGGGGAGGGGACTTTGTTCAGGATGATGTCTCAATTCCCTTTCAGCTCTTGGATACTGAGACTAGTTTGTTTGGAGTACAGAACATGTAAAGAAGCTTGAACCTGGGCTCTAGCATATATTCTATGATCTTGGGCAAATCATTTAGCTTCTCTGACTTTTTAGTGTTCCCTTCTGCAAAATTGGAATAACATTATCTGAAGTGCCTAATTTATATTGTTATTATGAGGATCAATTGAGAAACAAGATATAAAGCATTTTGCAAACCTTAAACATAAAATGAATGTTGCTATTGTTATCAGTAAACAAGTAGAAGTCTTAGAGGTTGACTTTGAGCAGAGTAATGACATGATCAGATATGTGCACGAAGATGAGTTTGTGAACCATGTGAAGAATGGATAAGAAAAGAAGTTCAATAAGAAACTCATTGCAGAAGTCCTAATCTGTGATAAGACCTTTTGAGAGATTAATGGATCAAATGAATATTTCAGAGATATGAAAGGTATGGATTTGAAAGGTAAGGGAAAAAGAATAGTCAAAGTTAAATTTTCTATCAGGAATGACTGTTGATATCACTGATAGAAGAGAAAATCAAGATGAGAATGAATTGGGAGTCTGTCTATAGGACATCAAATGGAGATTGTCTATAAATCTGGAAAAGGTCAATACTAGAAACATTGGAGAGTGATTTGCTTCTATCTGATAGTTGCAGATGTGCCTATTAAAATTGTTGAGTGGTACTGAATGAAACTGCAGAGTGAGAATGTAAAGAACCAAGAAAAGAGTATCAAGGATGGGATTTTGGAAAACACCATAATTTAAGGGCTAGGAAATAAAGCAAGAGAAAGAGACAAAGGAATAGATGGAGAGGTGGGAGAAGTGAGAGTGTCATGTCAGAAACGATGAAAAAGAATGTAGTTCAAAACGGTAGTCAATAGTGTCAAAAGTAATAGGTAATGAGGTAAGGGAATAAATGTCCTTTGCATTTGGTTATAAGGTCATTGATCTTTGAGATTTGTTTCAGTTAAGTACAGAGGGCAAAAGTTAAAAGGCAAAGATGAAAGAATGAGTTTCTTATCAGGAAGTATATATATAAACCACTTTCTTAAGAAATTTAATTTTTGAAGGGAAGAAGTGATAGAATGGTAACGTGGTGGGGTATAAAAGTTGAGGGAAAGGTTTGGATTTTTTTTTAAAGAATTAAAGAAACCAGAGCATGGTCAGGTAGGAAACTAGGAAGGAACCAGTGAATAAGGAAAGATTGAAGTTGCATTATGGGAGAGAAGGATTCTTAGAAGCAAAGTCTTTGCAGGGAAGGGAGATGAGATGAAGATCGTAGTTAGAAGGATTGTCCTTGGTAAATAGTAGTAACACTTTATCCTCTAAATTAAGATGGGAAAAGTATGGTTGAAAAGATTAAGAAGAAAAATGGTTGAAGAAATTGAAGGGGTTTTGAGGGGGTTGTTTTAGGTTTTTGCAAGGCAAATGGGGTTAAGCAGCTTACCCAAGGCCACACAGCTAGGTAATTATTAAGAGTCTGAAGGCTGATTTGAACTCAGATACTCCCGACTCCAGGGCCAGTACTCTATCTACTTCGTGGATATTGAAGTTTTAATGTGAGTTCTTGAAACTTGGGTAATGTTAAGTAAATTCCCCTTTTTATAAGACTGTGGAAACTGTTTCTTCCTCAGTTAGAAATAATTTTTATTCATACCTGTTTTTCTCTTAGGGATTCAGAGTTGTTTTTTAATTTTTTCATCATGAACTAGAAAATCATCAACAACAAGAAACAAAGAAGGCCAGAAAAAAGGAGGTTACGAATACAAACATTTCCTTATACAAAGGACACCAGAAAAAAAAGATGTGAGTTCATAGACTATAGCTTGTTTTTTAAAATAAATTTAATATGATAGTGCCTGTATTGTTCTACTTCCTCTATCCCCTTCTTAATGTCTTTTACTCTTTTACATCTAATTATTGTGTTCCAATGTTCTGGATGAGGTGTTTCATGAAATATCCATTACATTGAATTCCATGATATAGTAGCAAAAATGATAAAAGGCAGAGAAAAATATCACACCCTTCAGTTGAAATAAATTTTGAGGGTACTGACTGATGAACATTTTTTTCCTAAGAATCTGCTTAGATTTGACACTCTTATAAGTATCTCCCAAAAGAAAGACTATTCATGGAATGTCCAACAAAAGTTTAACATATATAGTGCTTTTCAAAATAGTCGGTTTCTGTAGCTTTATATCTCTTTCCTAATAAGTATAAACATGTAAGTATGCATATATTAGATAGATAAGCAGGTAGGTGGTTAACTGTGATTTTGAATCTTAGAATTTTGAAACTGCAGGTGCTGTCCTTCCTCATCCTTAGGAAAGTAAATGAATCAATATTGATTGCTATAATATAAATATATTAATAAATAAGCCCTTATCAGGATCTTTATGTATGGGAAGTTTATCTTCATTCTTCACGGAATCTGAGTTAAATTTTCACAAATGGAATTTCAAGTAAAAGAAAAAAGTAAGCATCTCTGTAAGTACTTTGATTCTTTGCTTGAGAGAATAAACTTTTTTAATTGATATTTTATCTTATTTTGCAATTTACATTTATGTAACTTTTTTCAACATTCATCTACTTGCATACTTGTAAGTTACATATTTTCTTACCACCCTCTTCACCATCTTTCTTCCCTCTGTGGTGAACAGTCTGATAAAAGTCATACATGTACATTTGTGTTTAACATTTTTCCTTATTAGTCATTTTGTGTATGAGGAATTAGGTCTAAGGGAAAAGAAAGAAAACCATAGGATAAGAAGGAAAAACATAAGAGAAGTTATGTAGAGCAGCTATCTATTCAGATTCTGTCTCCCAGGGTTGTCCTGGCTCTGAACTGTTGAAAGGAGATGCTCTACCATAGTTGATCAACTCACAATGTTGTTTCTAATGTGTATAATATTCTCTTGGTTCTGCTTCCTTCATTAAGAGAACAATCTGAGGCTATTCTTTTGTCACTTGGAAGATAATTAACATACATCCCTTAAGTTTTAATTGCTTTTTTGCTTTAGTCCCCGAAGTCAGCTAAGAATATACCCTCCTTGTGCACAATAATAATTTCTTAGATTAAAACATATATTTTAGGGGCGGCTAGGTGGCTCAGTGGAAAAAGCACTGGCCCTTGAGTCAGGAGTACCTGGGTTCAAATCCGGTCTCAGACACTTAATTACCTAGCTGTGTAGTCTTGGGCAAGCCATTTAACCCCATTTGCCTTGCAAAAACAGATATATATATATATATATATATATATATATATATATATATATATATATGTATGTATATATACACAAATATACATCCCACTTGTTAAATAACCTTGAGTGAATCAGGAGATTTTTCCAGTCTTATACTCCCTTTCACCAATTACTGTACTCAGAGATCCCAAAGCAGAACTCTGGAAGAAGAAATGACAGATAATACTCTATTCCTTATCAATGACTTTCCTGAAATCCCTGAAAAAAGAAGGCAACATCTCTAACACATTTCAAAGATGAAATGCACTATCCAAAACAGGAAAACTCAGAAGTCTTTTTGAGGGTTGCTACATGATTCTAGTCTGAGGAACAGTCACATCATTTGAAGATTTGAAGATTTAAAACATCCCACTGTCTCTAGGCAATCTTAAAGAAAATCCTTTAATCCTTTGGACACTTTGTGCTTTATACATAACTTTCATTTCTCCCTAGAGGGGTAGCAGAGTTACTAATGCATAATGATGTATTTTTGTGGACAATTTTTTAAAAAACTGAAATAAGGGAAATTGATTGTCTCCCCTACATTTTTAAATTTCTCCAGTTTAGGGAGCCCTTATGACTGAATTGTAAATGGTACTAATTTAGATTTTCATACCACCAAAGGTAAGTATTATGAGAAGAGACTTACAGGTTGTGCTGAGGCAACAGAATTTTCCATTGCTGATACATCAATCAACCAGAAATCATTTATTAAGAGGTTAGTATGTGCTAGGCCCTAGGTAAAGCTCTTGGGATACAAGAAGAAAAATTAAATAGTTCTAGCCCTCAAGGAGTTTACATTCTAATGGAGGAGACAACTTCACAGATGTAAGTTGCAATTCACAAAACTTTAGAGGGGAAATACTAAGCATCTGGGAAAACCAGGAAAGGCCTTCTGTAGAATAAGCTGAGTCTTATAAAAGACTGGAGAACACAAGAGGTAAAGTTGAGGATGGAGAGTATCCCAAAGCACCAGAGAAAGTCAGTGCAAAGGCACAAAAATGGAACTTGGAGTATTGTATTTGAGGAACAAGACCAGCATGGCTAGATCACAGAGTGTCTTTATGGAAATAATTACTTATACCAAATTTATTCCTAATATTGGCTATCATCATCTCTCCCCTCAACCCCAAAGAATCCATTTTGTGAACATTTGATGTTTTTTCTAGTTGGCAGGTTTTTTTTCAAACCAGCAACTGAGGTGAAAGATCTCAGTTATAATGTAAATTTTACACCCCTTCCTCTTCTTTCTTCAAGGTCTGTTGGTTCTGCCTCTACAATATTTCTGAGATTGGTCACCTCTTTCCAACTACCAGTACCCTAGGTCATTTCATCTTACCTGTATGTAGTTTTGCAATGTCCTCCTAAATGGTCTTCTTATGTAGAGAAGGGGGTCTTCACATTTTTATGTCACAGATCCCTTTAGCAGTCTCATAAAGTCTATGGACCCCTTCTTAGAATGTTTTTAAATGCGCAAAGAATGACAAAGGAAACCAATTATTAAAATAGTTATCAAAACTATTTTAAAACTATTTTAAAATTATTTCATCAAAACTTTTTAAAAAAAAGTTCAGGCCCTCAGGTTAAGAACCTCTGGTTCACAATCTGTCTCATACATTAAGGCTGTATTTGATTTCATAAGATAATAGAGACAGAGAGAACCTAAGAGATAATCTAATCCTGCCTGAACCCTAGCCATGGAAGTTCTTACCCTTCTTCGTAGAATCCTTCTGAAGCTCATTGTGGGATATGCCTATGATTATGGAGGCAGGTCATTTCACTGCTTACCTGAGTCAGCTCTCATAGGGAACACCATCTTCACTGACTGGGGAGCTCACCATTAGGGGCAGTTAGATGGTACAGTGGATAGAGCACTGGTCTTGAAGTCAGGAGGATGGGAGTTCAAATCCATCCTCAGATACTTGATACTTATTAGTTGTGTGACCTTGGGCAAGTCACTTAACTTACCACTATTATTTATTACATTTTACTTACTAGTGATGTGGGGCAAGTACTTAACTTACTACTTCTACTTACTAGTGACAAGAGGGATGCCTTGCATCCAGGGCCATCTCTAGTCATCCTGATTCATATTTGGCCACAGGACTCCCCCCCCCAATCCAATTCACTTGCTTGTCATGGCATCACTTCCCTGATATCATGGTTTTCCTCAAGAACAAAAGACAAACCTCATCATCACACCCTCTGTTGCATTCTTTGCTCACTGGGGGTACCTGTGATAGAATCTGTTAATCTGCCATACTCATACGACACATCTTATATGTGTCTACCTGTGGAATATTTGTTTGCCAGATATGAATAAAGAATAAACACAAAGAGAGGAGGTTCACAGCCAAAGAACAGGTGAGAGACATGACTGATGTCCTTCACTGACCTGACTTTAAAAACTAGCTCAAAATAGTGCTGTCTCCTCCATCTGGAGGAGGGAGACCTTTATTTTGTTCTCTTCCATGAGTGACACTGAGCTACTTATTGTTCCTCGTAATGACACTGTCACCAAGCCCCCTATGGTAGGAATGAACTCCCTCTTCACATTCAACTCCTCATTTCCCTGACTTTCTTCAAGAGCCAACTCAAATTCCATTTTTTTACAGGAGACTTTTCCAATTCTATTCTCCACAATTTCCTTGCCTTTCCTCTGAGATTACCATCCATTTCCATTATAAACATACAAAACTGTTTATATGTCACTTCTTCAACTGTAATATCAGTTCTTTGAGGGATGAAGGGTATTTTTACCTTTCTTTGTATTCTCAGAACTTAGTACGGTGATGATACATGTAATAAATGTCTGTTGATGACTGCCAATAAACTTTCTGCTATACCATACCAGCTCTCGTCATGATCTCTTAAAAAAAAAATTTCATGGTTCAGATCTGCTTTTCCAGTCTGATTTCAAACTACTCCTCTTTACTTACTTCAGGAAAAATGGTTTCTTCACCATCCCTAGATGCATCCTCTCTTTTGTGGGGTCTTCTCTGATTCTTTTGATAGAAGGAAATATCTTCTTGTGACTTCTGGTGGTGCTTTGTGCCTCTCCTATGCACATTTTTAAAAAAATTTTTTATGAAAGTCTTTTGCTGTAAATGACCTGGAGAAGGAAATAGCAATCTACTCTTTTCCAAGAAAACACCAAAATGGGGTCACAAAGAGTCAGAGATGACTGAAAAAAATTAAATAACAATTTTAAAGAGAAAAAAGAAAAGAAAGAGGAGGGAAAAAATCAGAATAATTCAACAATATATAGAAATTTCTGAAATTATGTGCAATATATAACATTTGTGGACCTCCCACCTTTGCAAAAGGGTGAAGTGGAGGTATCTTCCATATTTCTTTTTTCCCCTAGGTTTTTGCAAGGCAAATGTGGTTTAGTGACTTGCCCAAGGCCACACAGCTAGGTAACTATTAAGTGTCTGAGGTCGGATTTGAACTCAGGTACTCCTGACTCCAGGGCTGGTGCTGTATTCACTGTGCCACTTAGCTGCCCCCATATTTATTTTTTCAAGACATACTTGTTATTTTATTTGTACAATATAGCTGTTCTTTCTGTTAACTTTGTAGTCATGTATAATTTTTCTTGGCTTTGTTTACTTATCTCTGCATCAGTACACATAGATCTTTCCATTGTTCCTTGTATTCATTGTATTTGTCATTTATTATAGCACAAAAATATTCCATTACATTCACGTCTCCTAATTTTTTAAGCCATTCCTCAATCAATGGACACCTACTTTGTTTCCAATTCCTTGCTACCACAAAAGTTGCTGTTACAAATATTTTGGTATATTAGAATACTTTTTTTCTTAACAATGTCTTTTTTGGGCATACATGCCTAGTAATGAAATCTCTGGTTTAAAGGATATGGACAGTTTAGTCACATTATTTACATAAATTCAAATTTCTTCCCAAAATGTATCTACTGATTAAGATCCTGAAAGTTTACCAGTTCTAATTTTTCCAGGAATTTGTTCAATTCCACATTTTCTCTTTTATTTATCTTTCTGTTAAATTTATCCAAAGCTAAGAGGAACATTGAAATCTCTTGTCACTATTGTATTACCATCTATATCTTCTTATGGTTCAGCTAATTTTTTATTTATGAATTCGGATGCTAAAAGAATTTGAAGTGTTAAGTTTATTGTTGTCATTGGTTTATTGTCTTTAGTCCATGCCAGCATAATGTTTGTTGTTTTGTTTTGTTTCTTGCTAATTATTTCCTGCTGTAAAGGTCATAAATTCTGTTTCTGAAATTCTTATTTCTCTTTTAAAACATTCAGGAATTTCTGCTCTCTTAGGAATCCACAAGTCCCTCTGCCTCATCAGATGCTCATTCATTTCCCTTGGTCTTGCAATATTTATTCATAGATCACTGGACTTTTTTAATGGACCTGGAGGACACATTCTTCTCTTATTTAATATCTTCCCTATTGGTTTACCTGCTTATGCTTCAAGGTCTTTGAGTTTACTTCCTCTTGAGATCTTTGATAACTTCAATCTTTCCCCCCTCCATTATATTCCTCTAATTTTCTAAATATCTTTGAATATGATTTCTCTTGGGGTTAACTATCAAAGTCATCTCAACCTTCCCATGCTGGGTAAGTCAAATTTCTTCAGTCTCACTCTCTACTCCAAATGAACTGACTCCAGTTGCATGCTGTGTTCTTTCCTTCAGGCTTAGTAGAATATCACCCAGTCACACAATACTTCCTATTTTTCAATTCTCTGACTAAGCTCTGTTGCATCATAAGAGTTCTGTCACACTGATGATACAAACAGGACAAGCTCGTGTGTGTGTGTGTGTGTGTGTGTGGTGGAGGGGGTGGGGGAGTGGAGGTTGGGGGATGAGTGTAAGGGTATATGGGGGTGAGGTGAAGAGGATAGAAAGTTAAATCCTATTAAATACCCAAGAGTTAACTTACATGCCCTGCTGCCAGGGTGTAGTGGGGGAGGGGGGTACATGACGGGGTACTGATTAAATGAGTATGGGAAATTAGCCTTTTCTGCTGTTAATATATCTCTGTGGTACTTGGTGTCCTAGACCATGAAGGGAGCTAAACTTGTTTATCTCTTTTTCAAAATTCCTAATTTGGAGAAGACTGAGAGATTGTGAATATCTGAGGAAATATCTAATACTCTATATTGTTAGTCACATGATCTAAAGGTTCTCTCTATTTACTGTGTGATAACTTCATTATTTTGGTCAGGTTGCAATCTTCCTGAGACCCTCCAGAGATCAGTAGACCTTGCACATGAAAGACATTCTTTGTTTGTAAATTGGATTGATTTGAATAATGTTAATGATTTCTCCCCACTACCAATTCATCATACACCTGCAATATTTTCACTCTATTTTTGCCCCTTGTTTTCTTATTTTAAATAGACTACTTGTAGACTGGCCAAAACCTATGCTTGTCAGGGGTCCAAGCTGAGATTAACTCAGCCCTAAATTCTATGGGAACTCATACATGTTGCCCATTCTCATCAAAAAGAAGAAAAAGGGACAGGAGGGAAAGCTTACCCAGAATGCAGGGGAACCATGGTCAGTACTCTTTCTCTGCTGTTTCCCAGGGTAGAGAACTCATTCTTATTTTGTTTGGCTCAGGGTAGACTAGCCTTTTTCATAAATATATCACCCCTTTGAGCTCTCTGTGGTGACAACTTTTTTGACATCTGGAAATCAAATATCTCTGTATCTCATACCTAATCATATATCAAGTATACCTTAGCTCATCTGAAAAAGAGAAAAAGAAGAGTAGACAGACTGCCAGACTTGGGGTCTAGAAGATACAGGTTCAAATTTTGTCTCAGATACTTCCTAGTTGGTGACCCTGAGAAAATCATTCAACTTATTTCAGCTCCCCTTTTCTCCATTTGTAAAATAGATATTATTATAGCAACTACCTCATCATAATATTGTTGTGAGGATCAAATGAAATAATATATTAAATTGGTTTGTAAATATTAAAGGACTATATAAATGCTAACTATTATTATTATTATTATGGGCAATTAGGGCTCCTTCAAGACTGCTTAGTCCAATCAAGTCTGAATACTGTTCATTCTGATGCCTTTTCCCTCTAAAAATTACCTAGCTCAGTGTTTGAGAGGATCCTAAAGAAAGTGTGAGAGAGAGAAGAAGTTTTGGATCAACTACAAAACTGAAGGTAGAGTCATTGTGTTCACCTCATTGCTATATGACTGTGAAACCTGGACAGTCTACCAGCACCATATCAGGAAACTGAATCACTTCTATTTAAATTGTCTTAGGAAGATTCTGAAGATCACCTGGCAGGAGAAGATTCCAGACACTGAGGTCCTTTCTTGAGCTAAATACCTAGCATTTTAACAATTCAACAGAGAGAGCCACTTCAATGAGCTGTACACATTATTTAGAATGCCAGATGTACGCCTGCCAAAAAAAAAAAACCCCAACTATTTTAGGGAGAACTCACACAGGGCAAAGTGCTTACAAGGGTGTCAGAAGAAGTGATCCCAAGACACCCTAAAGGTCTCTCTTAAGAATTTTAGAATTGATTGTATAACATAGGAGACACTGGCACAAGATCATCCAGCATGGAGTGCCCTCTTCAGTGGGTGCTGCGCTTTATGAACAAGACAGAATTGATATGTAAGTTTAAAGTACTCATCCCAGGTGTTCACATGGACTATTTGTGCCCAACCTGTGGTAGAGAGCATTCTGAGCTCATATTGGTCTGATCAGCCACAATCAGACATGCTGTACTTTTTCTCAATCATAGTGATGTCATTTTGGTCTTCTTCGATAATGAAGGACAAGATCCAATGCTCCATATTCAATCTGTTGCTTGGCCTTTCTCTATTACCTTTGCAGCATCTCTTGAATATGCCCCCTCCTCTCCTCCAACAATGCCATGTCTCATGTTTGGATTATTACAATAGCCTGCTTGTGGGTCTGTATACCTCAAGCCCATCCTCTATTCAGTCAATAGAAAAATTTTCCTTAAGCAAGTGTTACCACCACCATCACCCTCAATAAATTCCATTGGCTTCCTAGTGCCTCCAGGAACAAAATTCTCTTTGACTTTCAAAATTCTTTATAACCTAGCACCTCCTACTATCTAAGTTTTCTTATACCTTACTCCTGAACTGGTTCTCTTTGTCCAGTGATACTGGCCTCCTGGCTGTATCTTTTACTGACTCTCCCTCTTTCTTGTAATCTCTCCTTCCTCAGTTCTGCCTATTGACTTCCCTGGCTTTCTTTACATTTCAACTAAAATTTCAGTCTTTCACAAGAAACTTTTCTCAATTTTATGCACCCTTCCTCTCCTCCTAATCCTCTCCTAATCCTTCTCCTATAAATTGCCTCCCCATCACTCCACAATCTCTTATCTTCAATATCCTTTTTACTAGATAAGCTGGCAGGTAGAGCACTGACCTTGGAGTCAAGAGGACAGGAATTCAAATCTGCCACTTTCTAGCTTGCATCTAGGACCATCTCCAGTTGTCCTGATTCCTATCTGCCCACTGGGCCTAGGTCGTTCTGGAGGAGAAAGTGATGCTGGTGACCTAGTGCAGCATTCGTTAACTCAAATCCAAATCATGTGCTTGTCATGGCATCCCCTCCCTGATCTTGTAGTCTTCTTCAAGAATGAAGGAAAAAAATTATAAATCTAATGTCTTCCATCTGTTGTTATTTCCTGTTTATCAGGTATATAGCTTGATTCCATATATTTGTTTGAATGTTATCCCCCATTAGAATGTGGACTCCTTGAGGGCAGGGACTATCTTTTACCTCTTTTCTGTTCCCAACACACAGTAGGTGCTTAATAAATGTTCATTGTGATTAATTGTTGCTATTTAGTCATGTTCCTGAATCCATATGGGGTTTTCTTGGCAAAGATATTAGGGTAGTTTACCATTTCCTTCTTCAACTTATTTTACATGTGAGAAAACTGAGGCAAACAAGGGTTAAGTGACTTACCCTGGATCACACAGTTAGTGACTGTGGTCACATTTGAACTCAAGTCTTCTCTGATTTCAGGCCCATCACTCTATCCACTGTGCCACCTAGCTACCCCATTAATTGAAATATAAAATTAAAGTGATTTCATCTCCTAAAGTCCCAATTAATGACCTGAAGTCAATATAAATTAGGTCTACCTGAACAAAGTTCCAGGACACCACTTAGATCATAGATATAATAAAATATATTTTAAAGGTAATTCCACCAGTTAAAAAGATCTTAAGTCAAGATGAACAACTAACGACTTATAATGATGCCAACAAATTGACATTTATATTGTCAGCTCAGATTTCCTACCAGATATGTAATCATATGTGAGATATAATTTTTGCAAGATTTTAACTTGATGATACAGTCAGTAGTTCTCTTAAATGGAATTGTACCTCAAAATTTTGCACTCAGACAAGGGATACCAAGTGTACCCTCAATTTAACAAAGAGAAGGGGAAGGAGACCCCAGACCCTTACCTCTGTTTCCTATCTTTCCTAACTTCCCTCACAACTCAGCCCAAATCTGATCTTCTGCAAGAGCACTTTCTGCTCCCCCCCCCCCGCTAGTACCTCCCTTCTACAATTATCTCATATTTACACTATGTATATCTTGAATATATAGTTGTTTGTCTGTTGTTTCATCCATTAAAATATGAATTCCTTTAGGACAGGGATTTGTCTTTATGTAGAGAGATGGGTAAGATGACATCCCAAGTTTTTAATTGCTTAAAAACTCACCCAGTAGTATTACATGGAAAATCTGCAATGATTAATTCATGATGTGATTGAAATCTATTAAAGTAAGTTATGGTGGTTATATAAATTATTCTGGTATTATATGATTCTTTTTAGGGGGGGGGCTGTTAAGGAGAGAGAGATGGGATTCATGTGTGGAAGACCTTAACTCATATTCCAAGGAAGCCATGAGACTGTGCTAGTTATACTTAGCAATTTCTGAGACTACATTTGACCCCAGTCCCCTGCTCCAGTTCCCCTTCATCCTATCCCAAGAAGCTTATTTCACCCTGCTTACTGGAACGTAGTAGGCTCTTCATAAATGCTTGTTGAATTACTCATTGAAGCTTCTGCTGAAGAAGCAGAAGGGGATCAAACAGCTGGGTTGGAACTCATGGGAAGTAGGGTTACCATCACATTATGTGCTTACTTCAGTAGCACATATACTAAAATTGGAACAATACAGAAAAGATTAACATGGCCCCTGCACAAGAATGACACACAAATTCATGAAGCATACTTAAAAGGAATAATCCCTCATTTCTGTCCCTCAGAACAATATTAAAAACAGTTAAACAAAACTTTTCAATACCACATGACTGAGACTAAGCAGATATATTATCTTGCCACCTCTACTATGAGGAAGGAAATGTGTTTCAGTATCAGTTATTTGGAAGCAATCTTGATGTGATTTCTGTTGTCTTTCAATAATCTCTTCTTTTCAATTTCCCTAAAACTAAGCATATTGTTCTTCTTGTACTGCTTTCTTAGCTCTTTATCAGTTCACACATCTTTTCATATTTTCTTAAATTCTTCATATTCATCATTCCTTATGGCACAGTTATGTTCCATTTCATTAATGAACCCAATTTGTTTGGTCATTTCACAATTCAATAACACCAACTTTGTTTCCAATTCTTTAAAAAGCGTGGCCAAACATAGCAGTAATTTTAGATGGTCAGAAGTTTAAAATGATCAGGAGTTCATAGAGAGGTCATATGCTTTTCATTCTGAAAATATTTCCATGAAATTAAATGTTTGCCCTTTTTATATCAGCAAGACACCATATTAAGTAATGGGACAAGAATACACATGACAATGGTTGGTGACAGTCCCACCTATGAAAACACAAGAATTCCATTTATCCCAAAATAACCAGACCAGCAAAGCAGGGATTATAGTACTTTGCAACGTGATGGAAACCATAGTAAATATATATGAGTCTGTGGAGAGGAGAGAAAAGAAAGCATTTATAGTCATATTTCTTCTTAACCAGATTTACCACATTTCATTACCTCGCTGCCTACTTGCTCTGTGGTCTCTAAGGAAATAACTGTTTGCAACTGAGAACAAAAATAATATAAAATAGGAAATTCAATCCCAGGTTGCATATCCCCAGTCAGGTCATACAGAGACTAAATTTGGTTCCACTTAACCTGATTTCAAGTACATTTAGATCCCTTGGCAATGAGAAATGGAGAGCTTGCTATATATGATCAGTAAATAAATGTATTAGAACCTATCTATTACCTATTCCTGGTATGTGGAAGCATCCACCTGCCAGAAGCAGAGCCTGTTTCCAGAGTTCCTCGTTATCACAAGCGTATTGGGAAATAAATTTGATAAGCAAAGGATTTAATTCACTAAAGGTTAACATTAACTAACTTCTCCCCCAATCCCTACTTCCCCTAGGCCTATTAAAGATGATGCCCACCACTGAGCATGCTTTTCAGGTGATAGGGACTTAACTTGGAGTAAGCTCAGCTGATACATTTTAAATACACAGCTTAAGGCTGACTCCAGGCACAGGTTTCATCATCACCTCCTCCCCCAAATCTGGTATCTATTGTATGAGGGTTCTAAAGTGATATGAGCTACAAATCAACATCAACAGAGATGCAGGGTAAGGAGACAGTGAGACTTTGCCTAATTAGAATATGATGCAAAATCTAGGGGTTTGGGGTACTTGTAGATTTATAGAGGAAGATGGATAGATCAGGAAGATATGGGACAATGACCTTGTCCTTTTCACTTAACTTTTGTTCTTGGTCAACTTCATTTATAGTCAATTAAGGAAGATCCTGGGAGCAAAGTGGACTTTATACCATGTCACAAGGGGAGGTACTGGGGGGGGAGGGTTAATTATTTTATAAACACAAAGGACATAATAAAAATATTTTTAAAAAGACAAAACACAAGTATTCTTATCTAGATGAGGCTTTCTGACTTGTACACCTCAGTATTAGGAGCAAAGAGCCAAAAATTGACCCTGAAGAACTGAAGTCCAGGAAATGGTACCAGAGAATAGTAATTACACAGTCCAAAAGAGACACAATATTCAGGAAAGCAGAGAGAATAGCAGAGAATAGTGGGATGACATCACCAGGAGACAACAGGGAGAAATCAGAGCAAGATGGATACTAAGGTTAAGGTTGAGAAGAGAAGTAGCTTTGGAGGCTCACAATTCTGGCTTCACAATAAGCTTTTAGGGTATGATCCAATCAGAATGAACTGTTCTTTGCTTATCCAAAGGTAAGGTAGATCAAACCAATATATCTTGGAGAGAGAGGCTCCACCAGCAATCTATTATAGTCATATTCAGTCCAAACTTTAAATTATATAGTTACCAACATCAATTTCTCTGACCTTTTTATTCTGTGAAGGGAAGATTCATCCATGCTTCCTACTGTAGTCATCCATCATTCCAGGCATTTATTTCAACCACTCCTATCCACAGTTGCATTACTTACAGACTCCAGCCATCTTTCCTTCTTTCCAGTTCAAAATGATCATCTCCACCCTCAACCAAAACTCTAAAGGGGAACTGGCAATAAATAAAATGTATCTCCCATCATTTCAAAACTTCCCAACATTAGCTAGAAAATAATAGTATGTGTGTATTTAAAAAGACCTACTACCCTTTTATTATTGTAATTAAAACCTATTCAGGTTTCCTAGCCATGAAAAATCTATGACAAGATAAGAAATAGGACCCTTTAAAATTTTTCTAATGAAACTGATTGACTTTCTTCTATTTTGTGAAAAATATAGGAATGGTATTATTTGAATCTTGAATTCATATTTAATTGTCTTTGGTTTCTTTTTCTGTGGTATAACTTGTTGAGCTTTGGTTTGTTTGCCTCAGACATGTTGCCAGATTATTTCTCATGATTTTTTCAGGTTACCAGTAAATCACCTATTTGCATTTGACCACTAAAGGCTTAAAATTGTAAAAGTAGAACTGGAATTCAGCCCAAACCTTTCAAAGCAGTAAAGATGACTGAATCAATAGGCTCATGAAATCTGGAAAGAGAATGCCAGCCTTTCCCTTAGAGTCACAGAAAGTTCTAGCTGGAAGAGATCATTTCATACATTTTGAACAATAAAGACAGATGAATTTTTTTCAGTAATGAATTTTTTAACTTTTAGTAATGGCTATTTAAATGATGACTTTATAAGAAGCTCTGGCTTCATAGAATCTGAGCTTCAAAGCCAAAAAAGCTCAGATGCCAAGTCCAACTTGAACTTGAAAAGGGATCTACATCATACGTCAAAAGGGGCTCATCACACTTTACTAAAGAACCTCAATTGAGGAGATCCTCTATGCTACAACTGCACTAGCTTCCAAGGCAGACTATTCTACTTTAGATAGTTTCATTTCCCATCTGGCACTATTCACCCCTCCTTAGGTAGCCTATTGGCCCTCACTCTCAGTAGATTGTCATATTAGAATTGGATTTAGTATGTATATTTATATATACATATGTATATGTATACACACATAAAATACATATTTATAGATATATATTATACTTGAATAATATATTAAACACTTGTACATATACACCTATACATAAACATACAGACACACAGATAAACACATTTATATATATACATATATATATATATATATATACACACACATACATATTTTACATATTAGACTTTTTACATATTGGACTTTAGCTCTATTATAGCTCCCAATTCATGGGTTGGACCAATCTGAGCTTCCCTGGTAGGAATAACAGGGGTGTGCCATGAAGTCCATCCTTCTTTCTTCTTTGGAAATGAGAGACATAGCAACTGGTTCTCTAGCTTGAAAAGAAAAAAAAAAACAAAATTCACAAATCCTTCCTTCAATTTAGTTGCTGTAGATTACAATCCAGAAGAAGAGGTAATGTAGTAAATCAGTCTGAAAAAGTTTATTCAAATTGTCAATTATATGCACATGATGTGAAAGGTAGTTCAGGTAAACGTGAAAATATTCTTAGTTTAGTTTTTTTCTAAATAATTTATATGCAATTTGCGGCTTCCCATCACCTCTGGATTCTTAGGGATCAAGTAGTGGGAACATTGAGTTGTAATGAACATATTTTGGCTCACTTGTCCCCACCTAATTCAAAAATTGGAAACTTCTAAAGTTAGTTGCGGTCTTGTTATTCAGTTGCACCCCATCCTAAGAAATGTAGTCAAGGTATATTTTAAAATATAAGACAGAAATGGATAATAAATCAAAGAAAAATAATGTCAATCATATTCCTGCAATTGTTCTTCCACATGGCATCCTTAGAGCAGCCTGAGAATTGAACTCCTCTGAGATTCATGTCTCCACTAAAGTCAGATGTAGACAAAATCCCTCTGTATCTGTAGTGAAGGGTGAAGATGTCAGTGTAGATAGATTTGGTATAGTTGCTTGAACACTGGTATTTTTTTTATCCACTCCTTGTGGTCTGTTAACTTGTTCCAGGCTCCAGTGTAGTTTCTGTCTTGGTTTAAGCCAGGCAAGAATTGCTACTCCCAATCACAGTTTTCTCCATGCTGCCTAAACAGTTCATTTTCTCTCTTTGTAGTCAGGAAACCTTGTAGAGACTCATTTCTTCTCCAAATTCTTGAGCAGACTTTCTCCTCCATATTGAGGAGAAAAAAAAATGCAGTCTTCTTCCTTGACCTTTTCACTATAAGAGGGCTAGAGCAAATCTCCTCAGCCATTAATAAGGGAAAAAAAATCCTTTGTCACCCACTCTACTCTCCATCCCCCAACATGCACATGTAGTGATCCTTTCTTCTTTTTTGGCTAAGGAGAACAAAGGAATTGTACATAGCCTGGATCTGGGGAGTCTTAGAACTACATAGGTGATTTATTGATCCTTAGTTCCTAGACCAATTACAAACATTTAAAAGAGAAAGTGTCTGCTTATTCTCTCATGCCTTTACAATGTAAGAATCAGCTCAATAAATATTTCAATACCCACTCAAGTCATTCTTTCACACCCAGATTTTGTAACACATTTATAAGAAAAAGAATCTTTTTTATACTAAAAAAAAAATCTTGCTGACTTAATAACAAAGAATTCCTTTCCAGTCTATCATATCATTCTTTATAACTACTTTGTGAAGTGATCTAGACCAGTAGATCAAACTCAAGTGTAACTGGAGTCAGGGGTGGCTAGGTGGCACAGTGGATAGAACACCGGCCCTGGAGTCAGGAGTACCTGAGTTGAAATCCGACCTCAGACACTTAATAATTACCTAGCTGTATGGCCTTGGGCAAGCCACTTAACCCCATTGCCTTGCAAAAACCTTAAAAAAAAAAAAGAAAGAAAAAGAAAAAAGTTTAACTGGAGTCCACTAAACTACATATAAGGATCTCACCCCTACACATTGACTTAGAAAACCACATATTAACATTATGTATGTTCCATTGTATTTTTATTTATTTTGTTAAATACTTCCTAATTACATTTTAATCTGATTTTTCCCAAGTTGAGGGTACTACAGGTTAGGTGTTTGAGACTTCTGAGCTAAAAACCTGAGATCATAGCAGTGTGACAATTTCCTGAAAATAGGAAAATAAGATTCATGTCATAAAAAAAACATTAGCAATTTATAAAGGGCTGTAGAGCCCACCAATGGCAGGACTCGGAATGAAACTCAGGTCTTTGGACTTTTAGTTCAATTTTCCCTCATTATTCAATTTAATTTAACAATTTATTAAGCACCTATAGAATGAGGGCTGGACTGGAGTACAATTCATAAAACAAACTCTGAGTTGCCTAGGCTACTTTTGGCTGACCGCATTTAAACATGGGTGCTTTGAGATGCATTCTCATTATTGGCTCCTTGGTCCTGAGATACTAGCAAAGGAAGGATCCATTTAGCAGATTGGTCACTAACCCAAGAAAATTCACTCCACCCTCTGGCTGTCATTGTCTTCTCATCTATCCATTGTAACAGAATTCTGTGAACCTTTTCCTAATTATGGAATTAAAAGAAGGGGTTTCCCTTTCCCTACTCCAGAAACATAGAGGACACATACCCTATCTAGATGAGCTTGATCTAGATTTTGGGCTGCCTTTTCTGTTTTGCTTCTTTCTTGAGCAAAGGTGACTGAAAGAAAACAATAAATAAACTCTTCATCTGAGGGCAAGTTGAATTCTCCTGTGAAACCAGGAGAGGAAGAATAATTTAATTCAGAGTAGGTTCATGCTCAGCATATTTTAGAATCTCAATCTTGTCCAAGGATATGATGGGGTTAGCTTCCCATGCATGTCTACTATTCTAAAGTGTTTCTCTCTTACTATTCTGGAATCTCCGTTGTTTATTTGTCTCTCCAAAGAAGCCCTGGCACCAACTCAAGAAGTCCTTTACAGAAGCATGTAGCTTCATGCTCAGCTATTTTCTCTACTTATCAAGAGTCATGTGTCTCTCTTGGGGTTCAATACACCCCAAGCTTGGGTAGAAGTTTAATTATACAAGCAGAATACAAACACACAAGAAAATGAAGGTCCCTGTTGACCAAAGCTTCTTGTCACCAAGCTGAATTGCAAGTCAACAAACATTTATTAAGCTCTTATACCCTTAACTGATGCAGATATCAATACTTAGTAATGGTCTTTGAGTTGCTAGGGCCCAAATATTCATTAATTAAAATGTATAAGAGATACAAGTTACTGAAACCATGTACATTTTGAGTAATGAATATTTGCTTAAACAAAACAATCCATTATTCTCAAAGAGTTTCCATTCAGCTGAGTAGAGAGGGATGAATAAGCGCATGCACAAAATCAATTACAATACAAGAAAAACTGTAGGAAGTGAAAAACACTTGCAACTTGGGGAAAGATGGAAGGTTTTAGAGAGGAAGCAGCCCCCAGTAGAACTTTGAAGGAAGACAAATATTCTGAGAGAATGAGATGGAGAAGGAGTACATCACAGGCAAGGGGAACAAGGTAATGCCAATAACCAGAAGTGAGAAACAGAATATCATATTTAGGTGTGCTAGTAAGTCTAGTCATCTTAGACCTGCTTTGCTCCTCATTATGTCATTGGTGGACTCATCTGATAACAGTAATAATGGGCCATTCTTAGAGGGACAATAGCAGGGTTAGCCCTGCCTATCTATCTTTATGTGCTGATTATATTTTGTTTGGGCCTATGAAGGATGCTGATCCAGTTTTTATCCGCAAGTTGATTCATTCTGCTACCACAACTCAGTTGCGCCACCATTTCCCTGTGCTACAATAATGTTAAATAATTCTTGTGTGTCCTCAATACAAATTTATTTTGGTGATCTTCTTATATATAAAAAACATAGTAAAAAATGCATTATAAAACTTGACTATCGAAGAATATTATAGTTCATCGATTAATGAAGTATGCTAAATAAGAAAGCTATTGAAGCAACTCTTCTATTTTCAGAGGAAACAAAAGGCACTTTTGGGTGCAAGGAAATATGAATATTTTCTATAGGAAAGGGTCAGGGCATCTTTTTTGCTGTTGTGGTTTTTTTTTCCCTTCTAATCTATTGTTAAGTTTCTATGGCTCAAGATTTGCTTGGCTTTTGGAATTTTAACTCATTCTCCTTAAATTGTTGAGATCTATAAATAACCCAGAAATCCCCAAATGCGCCTGCTGATTTTTGTCCAGCTGCTCTGACCTCTCTGCCTTCTGCCCTCCTGCTAATTATAGTCTTGTTGGCACAATTCTCCAAAATGGCAAATTTAGTCAGTTTCAAACATAATGCGTCCTACTCTTGCTGCAAAAGGACTTGGAAAGTGTTTTAATCTGATTTATGTACTATAGGGAAGGTGGAAGAATGAGCAAGATCCATTCCCTGCCCTACCAGCTGTCAATCGATAGAAATCACGTAGAAAGGTGAGAACCACACAGCAGCTTCATCCAGACTCTGTCATTATCTTTAAATGTCCCAATCTGTCATTTAAGCCCATCTCAATCTGGCTCTCATACTTTTCCAGTGTCACTTCATATTACTTTTCTTCATATGTACTCTTTTCCAGACAAACTGACTGACCTCTCCCTCTTTCCTATATGGAGTTGACATGCTATTTCCTGCATCTTCATTCCTTTGCACAGATACTCCCCTCCTGCCCCCTTTCCTCACTTCTGCCTTTTCAAAACCATGGCATCTTTCAACATACAGCTCAGTTGCCACATCCCTAGAGGTTTTACAGACTCCAATTCTCTTGAATATTCTCTTCCTCTTGAAATTATTTTGAATTACTTTTATATACTTTGTATTTACTTGCCTGGGGGTATATTGCACCTCCCAAGTAGAGTTCAAGTTCCCAGGGAGACTGAATAGTATTATTGTTTTTGTTTTAGGATTATTAGTTCCTCACACATACTAGATACTTAATAAATATTTGTTGAATTGAATCAAGTTGGTGGAAGTACTCTATTCCTTGATACACATCTCAATTACTTTGAGTAGTCTTTGAGTGCTGCTGGAGATGAAAATTTCTGTTGCTCAACCAATGTAGATGAACAGCTCTGAGCTTAGCTGGGCAGAGTTTGCAGTCAGTGGCAGGTGGAGCCAGCTCTGAGTTTTCAATATAAGCATTTGTATCTTAGTAATAACAAAACAGCTACAATTCAGGCTTGTTTTTAGATTTTAGTTTTTTAGTTTAGACTTAATTCAGATTAAACTTAAACATGTATATGCATGCTTTTTTTTTCTTGGACAGCTCAATTGTTAAACATTTATCAGCACACTTCTAGATTGCCCTTAAAACATCATTTAGCTCAGCAGAAATACAGTAGCTCTAGGGGCAGCTAGGTGGAGCAGTGGAAGAGCACCAGCCCTGGAGTCACGAGGACCTGAGACAAATATGATCTTAGACACTTAATAATTGCCTAGTTGTGTGACCCTGTGAAAGTCACTTAACCCCACTGCCCTAAATAAATAATTTTTTGAGATACAGTAACTAAGGTAACAATAAATAATAATGATAATTGACATTTCCATAGCACTTTAAGAATTGCCACATGCTTTCGCCTGGGCAGTTAGGTAGCTTAGTGGATAGAGTGTTGGACCTTTAATCTGGAAGATTTATCTTAAATTCGAATCTGACCTCAGATACTTACTAGCTGTATGACCCTAATCTTAACCTCTATTTGCCTTAATCCTCTGGAGAAGGAAATGACAAATTAGTCTAGCACCTTTGCCAAGAAAACCCCACAGATGGCATTAGCATGTCATGGTCTACCAGGTCCCAAAGGTTGGGCACTGCTGAACAACAACAATACTCTGTCTACCAGTTCTTGACCAGAATCATAACTGAAGCCTTTCCCATTTGGTAGAACTTGGGGTTTTTAGAGTCCTACAACAATAACAATGACTATTCATATTTTCATAGAGTTTTAAGTTTTGTGAAGCCCTTTCTTCACAACAACATCCAAAGAAGATAAAACAAATATAGCCAGTGTCTAAGGATTGAAAATGTTTAGGTTAACAGAAACCTAGCTACCTCCTCTTAGATGATGCAGGGAAAAGTCACTCTTTCCATCTTCTTGGAACCAGCCCTGGGGATATCACTTTCCCCTCTCTACTTTCCCCAGCCCTGAAGCAGACTGGGTTGTTGAAACAATGTTGGGAGATGAACTTGTCTCCTGCTTACCAAAAATCTTTTTTTTTCTCCTAAGCCTGTTTTTAATTTATTTAGGCCCAGGGGGAAATAAATGATGCTGGTCTGGGTTCCCATGAGTTTTTGCCCTACTTGGAGAGTTCATAAAATTATTTTTAAAATCAATAACAATAAGATTTTCTCTCCTTTGGATCAAACCCTCAGCTAGGATAGAGTCCTAGTGACTTGGAAGGTCTGAACTTCATTTTACATCCATGTACCACCAGTAATTCACTGATCCCCTTTCTCCTTATTTTCTCCTTCATAAAGTACATAAATAGAACAGTTATTTAATTAGAATTGGCAAGAATTAAAACATAAAGTGCAAATATAACCTTAAAGAACAGAAAATCTTTGGAATTAGAATTCACTCTCTCTCTGGGAGCAAGACAGAGATGAAGACAAACAGTGAGAGACACAGAGACAGAGACAAACAGACACAGAGAGAACAAGAGAGGAAAAGTATTATCATCTACTGCCTCAAAATTAAAAATTCACAGTGTTAATTGTATTAGCCTAAGATTATGTCCTCATTACTGAAACGATTGTGATAGGAGCTGCAGCAGTCAGTAGTCTCTCTGTCTCCTTCCCAACTGCAAGAGAAAACTGGAACTCCATGGATCACCCCTTCAGCTGAACTGAGCTAAGCTGAACAATCCTCCTTCTAGATTCCCTTGTCCTCCTGTGCATTTACACTTAATAGCAGATGGAGAGTTCTCTTTCTGATCAACAGAACTGCAACTATCAACAGGCAATTACTGAGTCAGAGAGATGCCACTGATTACATAAATAATCCATTTTGCAAAAAGGGAAAATTACGTTTGGAGAGTTGAAGTGACCACATAACTAAGTCAAAAATGTTAGAGCCAGGATTTGGACCAAAGTCTTCTGGCTTCAAGTCCAATGTTCCTTCCCCATACCTCAGAGGGAAAATGAGATTAGTGGTTTGGATCTATTATGAATTGGACAGAAATTGTAGTCTCAAATTAAAATGTATGTTTTCATCTTTGCCATTTAAAAGAATACAAGAAGTATTTAAAAGAATTTAAAAGAATACAAGAAGTATTCAGACCAAAATAGAACTGTTTTGCCATTCAGAATAGAAAGTGGGGTTGGAAAAGGACTAGCAAAGTGGTTAAGAAATCTTGTGGGTAGGGAAAGCTTCTTTACAACAGCTTTAATAAAAAGCAGCCTGAGAATTCTTTTCAGTGCCTTTTGAAGGTGGTTAACTTTCTGGGCCCACAATTCCTACCCAAACTCCTTCACTGAAAAGATTTAACCACATCTGTATAGCATTTGAGAAGACGATGATACTTGTACATGTGTTGCTTTTCTGAGAGGTTTCATTCTCATAACCACTCTTGAATTTTGTTTTTTCATTCATCAGGTTCCAGTTCTGAATTCTATCAACTCTGATTTAACCAGCACCTCATGGGACCCCAAATCAATGTGTACTTCTTTAGTTTCTTTAGCAAGAATTGGAAACTTTTTCTGTCCCTTGAGACAGACAGACAGACAACTGCTGCAACCTTGAAAAGAACAGCTATAATACTTGTTGGAACTTTGACCTCAGGTTTATGTAAGAAGATCCAGGAGTCACAAGTTACCATGTGCCATAGTAGCCACAGTAACAATTAAGGAGGAGGTCCTGTATTTTTGAAAGAAACAATTTTTTTCTATAATAAGGTACTTTATGAATATTGTTGTCTGCCTATTTCCCAAATTCAGATTTCCTGTGTATTTGTACCCATAAAGTTGCTCCTGACATTATAATGAACATTTTTTAACTGTTCTACATATTAATTTGTTAGAATAATACTATCCTGGAGTAACTGGAACGAAAGTCAGAGCATCTGAGTTCAAAGTCTGGTTCTGTGAATTGCTCCCTGTGTGACCTTGGACAAGTCAAATCACTATTCTAGACTTCATTTTTCTCAACTGTAAAATAAAGCATTTTGACAAGATGATCCTTCAGGTTCCTGCCAGTCTTAAATTTATACATCTATAAAATTAAATTTCAACATTTACTAGCTGTGTGACCATTGGTAAATTACTTAATCACACAATTGTACATTTTAAGATGAAATGCTCACTCCTGATGGCAGGTAAAGGAAGGATTCATGAAAGAGGTAGGACTTTATCTAGTCTTGAGGGAAGGACAGGATTTAAATCAAAGAAGTAGAATGCATATTTGAGATACAACTTGAAGCTGGAATACATTCAATATGGCTGGAGCACAGAAATTTTGAGAGAAATCTAGAAATACTGGGTTTGATTATAGAAGGTCATGAATGTCAGGATAAGTGTATGTATTATTTTATTTTGAAACTCTCTTAAACCCCTAATGTTTACCCTCTCAATATATCTATTGTTCAAATCCATACTTGTTCCTTTTTTTTTCTTTTTAAGATTTTTTTTTTTTGAGTTTTATAATTTTTCCCCTAATCTTACTTCCCTCCCCCCACCCCCCACAGAAGGCAATTTACCAGTCTTTACATTGTTTCCATGGTATACATTGATCCAAATTGAATGTGATGATAGAGAAATCATATCCTTAAGGAAGAAACATAAAGTATGAGAGATAACAAGATCAGACAATAACGTCAGGGTTTTTTTTTAAATTAAAGTTAATAGTCCTTGCTCTTTGTTCAAACTCCATAGTTCTTTCTCTGGATACAGATGATATTCTCCATTGCAGACAGCCTCAAATTGTCCCTGATTGTTGCACTGATGGAATGAGCAAGTCTATCAAGGTTGATCATTGCCCCCATGTTGCTGTTAGGGTGTACAGTGTTTTTCTGGTTCTGCTCATCTCACTCAGCATCAGTTCATGCAAATCCCTCCAGGATTCCCTGAATTCCCATCCCTCCTGGTTTCTAATAGAACAGTATTGTTCTATGACATTCATATACCAGAGTTTGCTAAGTATGCCCCAATTGAAGGACATTTACTTGATTTCCAATTCTTTGCCACCACAAACAGGGCTGCTATGAATATTTTTGTACAAATGATGTGGGGTTATTTTAGGTTGGGTTTTTTTTTGCAAGGCAAATGGGGTTAAATGGCTTGCCCAAGGCCATACAGCTAGATAATTATTAAATGTCTGAAACCGGATTTGAACCCAGGTACTCCTGACTCCAGGGCCAGTTCTTTATCCACTGTACCACCTAGCCACTCCGCAAATGATGCTTTTACCCTTTTTCATCATCACTTCAGGGTATGGACCCAGTAGTGGTATTGCTGGATCAAAGGGTATGCACATTTTTGTTGCCCTTTGGGTGTAGTTCCAAATTTCTCTCCAAAAAGGTTGGATGAGTTCATAGCTCCACCAACAATGCAATAATGTCCCAGATTTCCCACAACCCTTCCAACATTGATCATTATCCTTTCTGGTCATATTGGCCAGTCTGAGAGATATGAGGTGGTACCTCAGAGAAGCTTTAATTTGAATTTCTCTAATAAGTAATTATTTAGAACAATTTTTCATCTGACTATAGATTGCTTTGATCTCCTCATTTGTAAATTGCCTTTTCATATCCTTTGACCATTTGTCAATTGGAGATTGGCTTTTTATTTAAAAATGTGACTCAGTTCTTTATATATTAGAAATGAGTCCTTTGTCAGAAACATTAGTTGTAAAGATTGTTTCCCAGTTTACTACATTTCTTTTTATCTTAGTTACAGTGGTTTTGTCTGTGCAAAAGCTTTTTAATTTAATGTAATTGAAATCATCTAGTTTGTTTTCAGTGATGTTCTCCATCTCTTCCTTAGTCATAAACTGCTTCCCTTTCCATAGATCTGACAGGTAAACTAGTCCCTGATCTTCTAGTTTGCTTATAGTATTGTTTTTTTATGTCTAAATCCTCTATCCATTTGGATCTTATCTTGGTATAGGGTGTGAGGTCATACTTGTTCCTTTTTAATAAAAGTAAGTAATGCAAAATTAACTTGTTACAGGAAAGAAATGATCTACTGGAAAAATGAATGCAATGTAGGTGATAGAAGAGAGGGAACATTGTGGGAGAGGGTAGTCAGCTACAGCACACTTTTGAGGAGGGATAGGGTAAAAGGAGAAAGAGAATAGAATAAATGGGAGTGGGAGGGGATAGGATGAGAGAAATACAGCTAGTAATAGCAACTGTTGGAAAAATATTGAAGCAATTTCTCTGATGGACTTATGATAAAAATGCAATCTACCCCAAAGAAAGCTGATGGTCTGAATACAGATTAAAGCATACTCTTTCCCCACCCCCACCACTTTATTTTTCTTGAGGTTTCTCTTTCTTTGTAGGGAGTGATTATGTTTACTTTTACAGCAAGTCTATTGTAGTAATGTGTTTCAAATAGACATATTTTTAACCTACACCAAGTGACTGACTTGCTCAAGGGAGGGAGTGGGGAGGCAGGAAGAGAAATAATTTAAAATTTAAGGTTTTGGAAGTAAATACTGAGACTTGCTTTTGCATGTAGCTGGGATTTTTAAAAAATGTCAAAATAAATAAATATTAAAAAAAAGAAATACAACTAGGCTTCTTTAATATGGATGCTAGTCAGGAACTTGCAGTAAGGGGAGGCAGAAGGGGCAGACATGGACCTCATCTCTCATTTCAAAAGTTTGAGCATATACTTTCACACATCAGAGATGAGGTTCACCTCAGCATCCTCTGCGTCCTCCTAAGGCAGGTCCCTGGGTGCTAGTAGTGGGGGATCTGACCTGGTCTTTTTTGTAAATTTGAACAAAGCTCTAGAAATCAATCTTGTGAGTTACTTATGACCTGAATGAGTTGCCACAACTACAGAAAGCTAGGAAAACATCAACATATTTGGTAGTGGCTATTGCTGGAAACAATCTCTGAATGAAATCAGTTGGATGCTTCAAGTCAGTGTCTGAAAGCCAGTGGATAGAATGGGAGGCAGATGTTTTCAGGCTTCATGTAGACTAGGGCCATTGATTTTTCTAAAATAGAGAAAATGTTGGTTTGACTGTCCTAAAAAGACCATCATCTAGTAGTCTTCACTCATTTTTCAGTTCTCAAAAGCAATATCCCTATCTACCTAGTCATCTACTCTCAGGGTAGACTGACCAAGTAGTTTATCCAGTTTAAAAACCAGAGATGTCTTTTTACAGTCAATTGAATTTATTATAAATAGGAACTCCTGAACCTGTTATAGTCTTGCTTCTGACCCTGATATTCTACTGTTACAGCTTTCTCTGATGTCACTAAAGAATCTGTGAAGTCTAATACCTTGTTTCTGTCCATATCCTCCTTTATAGTGATTAAAATTTTGGATTCTTGATACTGAATACTATGAAAATGTACACTCATGGTAGTCCTTAAAGTTCTGAGATATTCTTAATCATTCTTTGATCCTCAAGTTTCTCTTAATAACTATATGTGGGTACCCCCCCCCAGGATTAAGAAACTGCTTTTCTTCTCTCCCTACCCTCCTTCAGTTATCTAATTCTATCCTCAGGCTTCAATTATCACCTCTAAATAGCTTTAAGAAAATTTTAACTATATTTCCAATTGACTGCTTTAATGCTCATTTGTACTTCAAACTAAACATGTCCAAAACTGAATTCCTTTTCTTTCTCTATCCCACCAAATTTGCCCCATTTCCTAACATTTTTGACAGGCTTAAAATTTGTATCAATTCTTTTTCTCTAACTCAGCTGAATCTCTCTCTCTCTCTCTCTCTCTCTCTCTCTCTCTCTCTCTCTCTCTCTCTCTCTCTCTCAATTGAATCATGAATGTTGGCAGTATTACAAAGCAAATGGAGACTTTTCCTTTAAGAAGGAGAAAGGAAGATGTGACAAAGTAAATACTGACTAATCGGTTATAGGTCAAGAAGATATTAATTTCTATACCCCCCCACCCATCTCCTTCATACTGCCATAAAATGGTGTAGTCATGTGAGAAAATTGAGGAGCCAGAAAGAGGAAAACATGACAGACAGCATCTAGGTGAAGGTCAAAGGAGGGAGACACAAAAAGAGGTTATGTGATTGGAATATAGTACAAACCACTTAGACAGAAAGAGAAAATAGATGAGGAGGTTGGGAAATAGAACACAAGCTTGGTATAGAGGGATGATAGGATAGTGATGAGACATTATCCAGACATCAACTGAATCAATCTCTCTCTCTCTCTCTCTCTCTCTCTCTCTCTCTCTCTCTCTCTCTCTCTTCCCTCCCACCCAAAAAGCAAAATAGCTAATTACTTCTTAATTTCCTTAATGATAATTCCATCCTTCAGAAACTGGAGTAACAAAGGAAGGGAAATATTTTTCTGGATCTTACTCTCCCTAACAGGGAAAAACTGGCTACTGGGATAGGGAGTGGGGAATTAAAAACTGGAGGAAAGTGATCACTCCAACCTAGAATTTGAGATGGAGAAGAAGAGGAAATCTGGGCAAGATTCAAAATGAATACCGGATTTGGGGAAAGTAGATTTCAGAGTTCAGAGGAAAAATAAGTGAGATCAAATAGTATAAGATACATCAGGGAAAGCCCTGGAAGGAATGATGGGAGATTATTAAGAATGAAATTCCAAAAAATTCCAAAGGCAGAAAAGGAAATCATTTCAATGAAAAGGGAAAAAATAGGACTTGTCTCTCAGCTTAAACTCATCACTTTTAATCTAATAACCTAATCTTGCCACTAACTCAAATCTTGATTAACACCACCTCCCTCAGCCTCCTTTCACCTCCAATTGCAGGGCTGGGCAATGGGAGTACTAAACTCCTCCTGGAGCCTTCCTTTATAGAGGACAAAACTGAATTCTCAACTCACTTCACTTTGTATCTGCTGCTCTCTCTGGTTTCAATTCCAGAAAACCTATGCCATCTATCCAACTTATTCCTCATTCTCTGTTTTCCTGCTTTTTTTGTCAGGTTGTCTCCCCCTATTAGATTGTAAATCCCTTGAGGGTAAGTAGGGACTGTCTTTCTTTTTATTTGTTTTCTCCCCAGAGTTTAACAGTTAACAGTAGGTACTTAGTAAATATTTGTTATTTTAGATTAGAAAGACTGCTGCAGATACACAATGAACTGACCTGTCAACTTGGATTTTAAAAAGAAATGTATGGGGGTGGCTAGGTGGCGCAGTGGATCAAGCACCTGCCCTGGAGTCAGGAGTACCTGGGTTCAAATCCGGTCTTAGACACTTAATAATTACCTAGCTGTGTGGCCTTGGGCAAGCCACTTAACCCTTGCAAAAACCTAAAAAAAAAGTATTAAAGATAGAATCAAGTCCAGATGAAAGTAGACTAATCGAAGAGTGTGACAGTGACAAGAAGATTCAAGGTCAGAATGAGCTGCGACTGATGAAGGAAGTTAAGAACTAGAAAAAAAAGTTGTCACTATAGTAGGGGATAAAGGGGGATAAAAGAAAATATAGAGAGATAGAGTGATAGTAACTAACAACAGGAAGATGCCAGAGTCAATCAACTATTATTCTTTGTTTTTCCTTTAAAGAATAGCCTTTATACTGGAAGAGAAAGAACAAAAAAATAACTAAAATGGGCATTGATGCTATAGATAAGGAGATTTGTAAGAGAGCACTTAGCTGTCTAAATGAATTCATCACGGCCACTATGACTAACTAGATCCTTTGGTTCCCCAAGAACTGATAGGTGAGATTTCTGAGTCACAGTCAATGATACCTGAAGTATCATGGTGAACAGGAGAATTGGCACAGGACTGAAAAAATATAAATGTTATCCCAGGTTTCAAAAATGGAGAAAGAATATCCTACAAAATATAGATCAAGGAGATTTTACTTCAACTGCTGGGAGAATTATAGGAGAGAACTTTATAAAGACAGAGGATCTAGAAGATTTCAAGATAGGCTAATGGAATCTCCTTTTGTAAGGTAGACAGGTCAGCATGAATGGCCCACTCAGTGAATACTAAATCCAAGAAGAGACTGAGGAGCCTGCCTCTGGAAAAGCATGATGTTGTGAAAAAGAATGACCCTTGCCCCTTATTTGGATCAATGTAGAGACATTCTTTAACTGATTCTGCTAAGCTATCTATGGGATGAAGAAGCCTTATTGATTGACCGGGCAGTTGGAACTGCAGTGCATTCAAAAAACACTAACCAGCCAAAACAAGTCTTTTGCTCTGGATTCTTGAATGCTATTTGAATGAGAAAGACAGTGATGTAAGAGTAGTTGGCTTTCTCAATAAGGTGTCAACATTTGACTCATGAATATGGGCCTCTAGTCTCTACTCCTTTGTAATTGTTCTTTCCCGTTTGAGATGAAGGAGAATCTCAGTCAACTTTGTAGTTTGAAAAGTCAGCATACCAAAGCACCAGAGGTCTGGAAACCAGAGTCTATGAGGAACTTTACAACCTGGCAACTCATCAATAAGACCCAAGGAATGACCTTCAGCAGTCAGCCCAGCAGCAAGACCCTGAGGAACTCATCACAGTGGTAGCTGAGGCAAGGACTTGTTCAGTGGCTATACTGTATTTGGAAGTGATGCTATATAGAAACTATTAAGTTATAGCCTTCTCTGTCTAGGAAGCAAAGATGGTATAGGGGAGACTATGCCTGCAGGAGGTTATGGGGGGGAAGAGGAAAGGGCAAATATTTGTACTTCTGTTATTGCTACATCCTTCAAAGTAAATATGCTTCTGTAAATATTAATTAATATTAATTGGCTAAATGGAACTGGGGTATTTATTACTGGTAGTTAACTAGGGAGATCATATTGGAATAGAGACTCAAGTTGATAATATTAACAGAAAACACCCTCTAATCCATCAAGGGAACCCTAGTTTCTCTGAAAACCATCTGGGGGAGCCTATTAGATTTCAAGCTCAATGTGAATGAGCAGTGTGATATGTCCTAACTGCATTAAGATGGGGCCATGGTCTTTCAGGAATAGAGAAGTGATATGCCTTCATTAGAGCTCACATGGAATATTGTGTTCAATTCTGAGCATCATAGTTGAAGAAGGACATTGTTAAATGTACTAGAGAGTATCCAGAGAACAATAAGGATTTTGAAAGGGCTTTAGTTCATCACATATGAAGATTGGTTGAAGCAACTGGCTATAATTAGCCTGGAGAAGAAAAGTCTCAAGGAACACATGATAGCTGTTTTCAAGTGGTTCAAGGACTGTCACGAAGAGGAAGATTAAAATTTATTCTGTTTGGCATCAGAGGGCAGAGAACCAGGAGCAAAATAAGAATTTAGTTAAGTTTAGTTTGAAGTCAGAAAACTATCCCAATAATTAGAGCTATTCAAAACTGGACTGGACTACCTCCAGTAGTAGTGTTTGTCTCACCCCTCCCCACTCAGTCCTCAAAAAGAATCTGAATGACCACTCAACTGATAAATATATGCTGCACATTCAGAGCAGGGGATTAGACTTGTAAAATATATCCTGGGAATGCTATTTACCAATTCAATAGCATATATTTCAAATCAATAGTTTATCTCAACACCTCTTTGAAGTGGGAGAAGTGAAAAGGATCAGAATTTGAACTTTCTATTGAGGCAAAATATGAATTATTCTCTCTCTCTCTCTCTCTCTCTCTCTCTCTCTCTCTCTCTCGTCTCTGTCTCTGGAACTTGCTTGTATCCTTTTTAGTAAGGATTATGCAATTCCCAGCTTCTTTAAAAACTACAAGCAAATGTGGCCAGCATATGCCTGCCTGCTCCTCTAACTCTGTGCTGGTTGCTGCATCTCTTCCTAAACAGAGCAAATCACTATTGTTAAGTTCCCATCTCACTTCTATTTCTCTAAATTTCCTAAACTTGTTGACATCTTCCATACTTTAGTCATTTTAGCCCTACTGCTGATTAACTGTTTACATATTGATCCCACCCAGAACCTCAACCCTGTACCTTCTGAGATGCTTGGAGTGACAAAACTGACCCTTTGGACATGATTGTGATTTTCTACATTCATTCAGTGATCTAGCTTCTGATTCTGATGCACAACTTCCTTCCCACCTTGTGATGACTCACAGCTGCTTCTAATAACTCAACCCAACCTCAGCCACAGAGTGCCCAGGCTGATTCTGCTAATCAGAAATAAAGTCAATTGCAATTATACAATTCTTACCTACATTCAATTCATTAGCATTAACAAGAATTTATTAGTGTTCTAAGTGAAAGGCATAATGGCAGATATAAGAAGGTACTGAATTCAAAAAGTCAATTCCACAAGTAGGGTGGGACATGGCTGCAGAACAGAACAATGGTAAATGATTGGGGAGATTTAGTGTTCTACAAGACTTTATACAAATAGATAATGTGATATGGCAGTCAAAAAAAAACAAACAAGCAAAAAATAAAAACTAACATATCTTAGGTTTCATTAAGAGAGGCACACAGCTTCCAGAAAAAAGAAGATTAAAATTCAAATCTATCCTGGTCAGACAACATTTAGAATATTACCTTCAAGTCAGGGTATCACAGCTTGGAGAGGAAATTGATAAGCTGGAGAGCATCCAAAGGAAGGCACACAAAGTGGCGAAGAGCCTCAAGCCCATGCCATAATAAGGAAGGAATGGTTGAAAGAATGTAAGATGCTTAACCCAGAGAAAAGATAGTTCAGGAGATGACATAATCTCTGATTTCAAGTACCTGAAATAAAAGTATGTCATGTAGGATTAATCTTATTCTGTTTAGCCTCAAAGAGAAAAATTAGCAGTAGGTTTGGATTACAAAGAAGCAAACTGATGTTTGATGAAAAGAAAACCTTCATAATAAAAGAGCTATCCCTAAAGTAGAGTAGAATGCCTCAGAAGAAAGTGAAGTTCCTTTCATGGGAACTCTTTAAGCAAAGGTTTTTCCATTTTTCCATATTAAATATTTATTGATCATAAAATGTTTTAAAAAGTAGGTTCCCCACTCCACATTAAAAAAGAAGTCAAAGGGCAGAGAAGGCAACCTTTAGCAAAGTTGCTGTTGCTTGCATACATAGGATGGTTGAATGTGTTATCATGGAAAATGTTTTCTAGGTATGGGTTGGACTAGATGGCTTTTGAGTTGCCTTCCAACTCTGTAATCCTGTAATTATTTTTGAAACATGATCCCTAATATTTAGAAGCTTACATTCGCAGTAGGGAAGAGATCACGTGAATATGTATTAAAAATATGATAAAAGTCAGATCATAAATTCCAGATGAATGATACAGGTAGAAAGTATTTCTAGGATGCAATGAGGAGAATAGTATAAAAAGGGGAAGATTTTAAATTGGGTCTTGAAGGTTGGATAGGACATTCATGGAGGGGAAGGAGAAACTTTCCAATTATGGCACTAACATCTGCAGTCATGGAAATGAGAAAGCATGAGATATTTGGATGACAATAAGTAGACCCAATAGTCTAAAAGAAGACTTGTGTTTAGAAGCTTTGTGAGCTAAGAGTGGAAGGCATTTCAGATAGGGCTTTACAGATGGCAAGCTCTTCCCAATTATTGCCAGAATTGAAATGAAGGGAATTTAAAGCAAGTTATGCAAAAGTTTGAATGCCTAGTTATAGAGGTTGGTCTTTATTCTCTGGCATTGGGGAACCACTTAAGGTTATAGATCAGAAGAGCTTCATTATTCAAGTGGAATTTTAGGAAGGTTAATCTGGAAAGAGGGACTCTTATCAGATCTTTTATTTAAAACTCATGAACCTTAGTCAGTTTGATATTCTTGTCACTCCCTTCCAAGCCAGGTTTGAACCTATTGAACAATTTTACATTAACCATTCTTTTTAGTAGGTATGGCTTCAGACCAGAGGTATGTCTCCCTTGATGTAGATTCCCTGTATATAACATCCAAATAACCAGGTGGATGACTTGGAAGGGTGAGTGCTTTACAAAAAGTTCTACAAAAGGGTGACCATTATAGACATAATGACCTATGCATTGATGGATAGATATGATATGTGGAAATAAAAATCTAGTGAAAAGAAAAAAAGAGGAAGACAGGGAAGATTTATTAAACACTTACCATGTGCCAGGCACTACGTATATGGGGCTAAGCACTAGGGATATAAATATAAACAAAAAAAAAGATAGTCCTTGCCCTCAAGAATTTTACCTTCCTGTGGGGAAGGACATATAAAAGAAGCTGAAAAGCAAGATTGTGGAAGAAGGTACCCACTCAGGGATAGAGGTGGTCTGGGGCATTGTGGGTTGGCATCATCTATCTTTCCATCATCTATCCATCTATTTTCTCTATGACATAGAAATGGGTAGGAACAAGCTTAACTTAGGCTGTGCTGGGCAGGATCTCACATCACAACTTTGCCATTTCTCCCCATACTGGAGCCTGTTGTATGTGATCTTCAAGGTAGAATATGGGCTAGCACCTGTGTTCAATTCAAAACAATGCAAGGGAAACACAATGGTAGAAGGTCCAAGTCCCAACTTCATAAGCATAGTTATGAGACTGCATGACTTGCCTCCTCGACAATTAGTCTCTCTCCTAGCATTCAACTCACTGTTCGATTACCGGATTGCATTCAAACACCTGATAACAAATAGTCTAAGATAATGTTTCATTATCACATTGATGGACATGATATAAGATATTTGTACCTATGTCATGATACCTGGAACCATAGTGGTTCTTTTACCTTTGGGTAATTCCTTGGAAAGAGGTAAGGTGGGTTTAGTGGATAGAAGACAAGACTTGGAGTCAAATAGAACTGGCTTAAGCCCTGCCTCTGACCTATATTGACCATGTGACCATGACCAAGTCATTTAGCTTCTCCAAGTCTATAAATTCCAAAAGAAGTGCTAATCTTTATTAGTGGAGAGAGTTTCTACCAAGAGTGCTTTATACTGATGAAGTTAAAGGTTCAGAATGAAACCAAAAACTCCTTTCCTCAGTAAATAAAAATTATATAAAATATTAGTAAGCTTGCTACTCTGTGTAATTTCCTTGCCAAATTAATTGTTGTCAAAAGGAAATAGTTTAGGGAAAGATAAGTGAAAGGAAGTCCTTAAAAAAATGATCCTCTTGGGACATGATTTCTCTCCCCCCTCCTCAAAATGAAACCAATATTGAACAACTAATACCACAGTTTGTTATCACTGATCCTGGTTTTGAATTTGGATTGTTTTTATGAAAATGTGCTCCTTCTATTCTTGAACTTATTCCAGAAATAGTTGCTTAGTTGCTGTCTGTCTTATTTCCCATCAGGATGAATTTAGGCTGCAATGGGAGTCATGATTTGAAAACCCAGGTGTGTTTGAGGTACACCACCTATTCACACAGACTAGGAAAATATTTGTAAAGGAACAAATTTCTTATCAGATTTGAGAGAAAGGAGGAGAATAGAAAAGGGATTGGGGCAGGGGTGGTAAAGGAATGTGATAGACATAAGAAGACAAATGAGGCTTGGAGCAACATCTCTTAATAATAAGCAGTAAGAGCACATGGAGTGGGACTATTGAAGCAATGGACTTGGATACTAATTAAATTTTAAGGCATTGTTAAAATAACATGAACTTGGCTTCCTTTCAAGACTCTAACTGTCATAATTGAGGGAGAAGAATAAATATAATTTGTCTTGATGACATGTGTGTCTGTTTTTGAAGACCTGGATTTGAAAAGGCCACAGTCTTGATGGAGAGGAATAGGAGATGGACAGTTTTAATTTGAATGCTCATTAACTTTCAACACCTCTCATTAAAGAATGCTCAGCAATGCCATTCTGATTGCTTTCCTGGTAAGAGTGCTTTATTAAGCAACTATCTGGACTACTCAAACTATTGCAAATAGCTGCTGCAGCTCCTATTTCACTTGTTCAAAATGAAAGGCAAGTACAGTAATTACTCTTTTCTGGATCCCAGAACTAAATTCAGTCAATAGCTAACTTGACAGAATTTGAGCAATGCTGTCATAAAGGATACTAATTCTAACAATAATGGTCACCTTCCTCCAGACAGATAATATGCACTACTCAGGTAAGAGTGCTAGGGAGGACAAACACTGAATACAGTCAGGTAGCACAGGGGACAGCTCCCTTTGGAACTCTCCAGTATAGCAATCAGCTGTGATTAGCAGATGATGATGGTATGTAAAGTTCCAATGAACAATGTAGAGGTACCAGATAGTAGGAAGGCTACTAGTGCTCAGCTCTCAATTTACTAGCTATGGGATTATGGGAAGTGGGCTAAGTTCTCTGAGTCTCATGTTCCTCATATGTAAAATAGGAATATTACTGATATTTATAATATTTACTTTGGGGAAGAGGGGAGGCCAGAGAATACAAGAAAAGCCTAATTATCACTTTTAGAGGTCATACTAACCCCAGGATTAATTCAATCTCTGTGCCAACACAGAGCAGGAGTTTATGACAGGACATTCAACCCTACTCCATTCAGAGGATGCAGGGAAAACCTAAAGATTTTGGATTATGGCAAAAGTCACATTTTTCTGCAAAAACTAAAAAAAAAGATATAAATTGCAAATAGAATTAATAAAATCTTTTGAACTCTAGGTAATCTGCTGATTAAAGAACCAAAATGATTCTCTTAGTCAACTGAATTTACACTGATCAATTTTGACCAATTTATAATGAAACCTCCTGTTTCATGTGATAATAAAACAAAAGGGAGAGATGCATGGATTGTATTCACTATTGTTCCAGCAATTTCACTAAGGAGCGCACACACACACACACACACACACACACACACACACACACACACACACAAACGTTCTTTTTTTTTTGGTGGGGGGAACTTGACCTGTGAATTTATTGATACAGGAAACGCCCAAGATTGGAAATTCCTATCTAAAGAGTTACATAAAGGACTATGTTAAGTAACTCATCCAACATCACACAGTATATGTGAGAAATAGAACTTATAAGCAAGGTCTTCCTAGATTTGAGTTAGGCTCTTGATCCACTAGGACCTCTTTTTTCTCATGAAATTTATATAGGCTTTAGTTTACAAAGTCCTTTATAATACCAGCTAATTCCATTTTACTGGGTTGCTGAGAGAATAAATGATTGAGGTTAAGTTGCTATTAAGTGTCCAAAATTGCCTAAAGAAGAGATCTTCCAACTCCAAATTCAAAGTTTTTTTTTCCATAGCTCCTTCAGACATCCTGATCCAAAGTATATCATCAAGAAAGGGTGCTTCAGGGGCGGCTAGGTGGTGCAGTGGATAAAGCACAGGCCCTGGAGTCAGGAGTACCTGGGTTCAAATCCTATCTCAGACACTTAATAATTACCTAGCTGTGTGGCCTTGGGCAACCACTTAACCCCATTTGCCTTGCAAAAAACCTAAAAAAAAAAAAAGGTGCTTCTGATACATTTGAAATGATAAGTCAATGGCAGCCCACCTCCTCGGAATAAAAGTAATAGATTGAATACCTCCTTCTCCTCACTTTCAAGAGGGTTTGAGGTCATCATGTTCCCCATCAAAAAGAAATTAATTATCCAAGACATACCAGTTCTCTGGGTCATAAGAAAGAGCAGCACAGGAAGTCCAGAGGAAGCAGCTGTTTACAGTGCAGTTGGTGCCTGTGTACAACTCAGGAGTCAGATCACCAGTGGTCAAGTTAAAATGACACTTCCTGGTCAAATTCCTCCTGATACCCTCAGTAACCCCATATGTGGAATAAATATATCTCTGAATCAGTCATCTTTGCATTTTTCCTCCACCTCAAGCAGGTTTCATTAAAAACTGAAATGTTACTGATGATTTGGTTTCCTGATCTTGATGTTGCTATGATGATGTGTGCCCGGTATTTTGGAAATGCCATGGTGGTGATATTCACTATATAATAAGTTCTTGGGTAGAGATCTAAACACACCTTTGGAAATCTTTCTCTCATAGTAAAATTAAATGATGTCTCATGATAAAATTACTCTTATACCATCTTTGTCCCAAGACTTGAAACTCAATTCCAAAGATCTCAAGATGAAAAATACTAGCTACCTGTAAGAAATAAGCACCTTATCAAGAACTCAGAACCATCATTATAGTTGTTATAAATGACTCGGGAATACTTAGTCCAGAGTGATTAAAATGTTTTTTTTTTTTTTATTAAGACACCTTAATGGCACACTTCTCTGAAGGTGGGAGTCAGGACACACATGTTCTTTAAAGTCTTAATGTTAATCTCTTGGGAAGTGTTCCACCTCTTGGCACTGCACTATTTCTAACTCTAGCTCTCAATCTTCACTCCTGTCCTTCTCTTCAGGGACTTTCAAAACTTTCCCTGAGTTGGAAAACTCTGCCCTCTTATTTTAATCTCATGATAGAGAGATTTTCTTACTGAACTGGAAAGGGACTGAACTGGAACTTTGGTGACCTCTCTCACAAGGTAACCAGCCCAAGTCTTGCCCACTGAATCATTAAATATTCACTGCAAGCTCCCTACATTAAAGAAAGGACGGATCAAAACAAAATAAAACCTCAGAGGAAAAGAGTATTGGATTTGGATAATAGAATCATATACTTGGGATTTCAGAGATCTTCTTTTACAAACTCATTTTACTTCTCCCAATAATTCCCCTACCCCTATCAAAAATTAAAATTCACATGATTTCCTTTTTATTGATATATGTAGTCTATTTGTGCCCAACCTGTGGTAGCGCCTTCAGAGCTTGCATTGGTCTGATCACTCACAGCCAGATATATTGTAACTTGACCCAAACATAGTGATGTTACTTTGGTCCTCTTCAAGAACAAAGAACAGCAACCAACCAATAGTCAAACAAAGCAGATAGTAACTCTGGCCACTTTTTCTGCACTTTCACAACATGAGGTGAAAAGTATGATTCATTATCAGTTCTCAGGAACTGTGTTTGGTTATTATTATTATTGATTAAAGTTCGTAAGTCTTTTACAGTTACTTTTCCTCATACGTTTGTGCTTATTGGATAAATTGTTCTCATTTGCTAACCACCCTTGTCATCAGTTCATATAAGTTCTTAAAGGTTCATCTGAATCTATCCTTTTCATTCTTCTTATGGGGTAATTATATTCCATTACATTCATATACTACAACTTCTTCAGTGATTCCACAATTGACATCATCCATTCTTTCTAATTCTTTGTTACAATAAAAAAATGTTGTTATAAATTAGTTTGTGAATAGGGATCCTTTCCCTCCTTATTTAATAATCTCTTTGGAATAGAAAACTAATAAAGGTTTTACTGGTATATCAGATGTACACCTGTTAGCTGCATTTTGGTTATAGTGCAAATTGATTTTTTTACTCCTTCTAAACTTAATATGAGATGTGCCTTTTAATAAAGTAATATAGAAAATGAAGATTGCATATGATACTATTAATCCATTAAATACCACATGCTTTTCTTTCTAAAAAAGTTTATAATGAATTTAACTTCCAATTTTCAAAGTTGTCTTGCTTGTCTATATTTTCTTTTTATCTTCCTTTTTCCCTCTTCTATGTATTTTTAAAATTCAATGAGCGATTTTATTTAACATAAAAATTACAATGAAATGGGTTGAAAAAAACCAAGGAGATATGATTTCACACATATTTACCAAGTTTCATAGGAGTCAAGCTCTTTTAAAAACTTTAACTAACACTAATATATCAAAAGCCTCATGATGAAACCTTCTATATAATTGCAACAGAAAAGTCCCCCAAAATTCTTTTGGAATTCTTTCCTAGATTACCCCATAATTTAAGTTTCTGTTCATCTGACTATTATTTATTAATATCCTATATTTTATGTGTGTTGGTACAGAGATTTTCTATCAATTGACATTTGGATTTTGTATTGATATCTTGATGAATTCCATCTATGGTAGTATAAATTTGGAACATAGATATATTAGCTTTAATCATCTTCACATCTAAACAGAAAGACATTATGTCAATGAAGAAAACAGATAAACTGTTTAGAGCAGGAGATAAATTTAAGGTAAAGGAACCCTTTTGCACAAGTTATAGACTACTTCAAGATTCTCCTAACAAAGAAATACAAGATGAGTTTAAGGTAGAATAAATCTTCCCTAATCTTTCACCTTTCTTTTAAAGAAGCTTTTTTTTTAAAGAAATAATTCTAAGTTATGCCTCTTGATTCCTGTTTTTATCAATTGTGAGCTGAAGAAAGAACATTAATAATCATAACAGATATCTAGAAGTGATAATTTAGCTTAGTTTATGCTGATTACTATTACAGTGATAAATATGGGTTCTGCTGTCACCTGCACCAGAGACACCAAACATAGCTAATTGTACCAGTATTTATTTCTTTAAAGACTTGGTGAAATATGCTCTTCACTGCTAGGTATGTTTTCTTCTTGCACCCCAACATCTAGTCACTTGCAATTGTAAGCTTTCTAACAAAAGGCTTTATTCTTCTCCTCTTCCCATGATTGACATTTGACCATATATAGATAGCTAATTCAACTGAAAAAAAATCAGTTCCAGGTCCTTTATGCTCTCAAAATTCTAAAAATAAATAAAGTCACATAAGGTTTTAAAAAGTAACAATTTACTGTACTTTGGTTCCATACAACTGTCTAATTTGTAATACATTCTCAGTTAGTCCCAAAGGAAGATATAATAGCAACTCTCTACTCTCTCTCTCTCTCTCTCAGTATAGGTTTTTTAAAATAGTTTGCCATTTCATCTTAAAAGTAAAAATTTTAATTAAAAAACATTTTAGAAATGTACAGCTCATCTATATTTCCTTTGGCCTTCATTCTGTTCTCTTCTATAAATTTCTTAAGGTCTTTTAATAACCTTTTCATTTTCTTTTTCCTTTTTTGGCTGCCCTATCACCTAGCTCTGTTTTACTTTTTTTTTTTAGGTTTTTTCAAGGCAAATGGGGTTAAATGGCTTGCCCAAGTTCACACAGCTAGGTAATTATTAAGTGTCTAAGACCAGATTTGAACCCAGGTACTCCTGACTCCAGGGCTGGTGCTCTATCCACCTAGCCACCCCTGTTCTACCTTCTTGCCCCATTATCACTAGACAAAAAGGAAAAAGGGGAGGGAGGGAAATGAAATAAACGTGTAATAAATAGGTAAAGCCAAACTAAGATTAAAAAGGGAAATAATTGACTGTGAGAAAATCATATCACATTTCTTTAATGAAGGTCACATTTTTAAGATATATAAGGAATTGATTCAAACTTATAAATATAAGAACTATTTCCCAATTTATATATATGTATATATATATATATATATATATATATATATGAGCTATTTCCCAATTAATAAGCAATCTAAGGATATGAATGGGTGGTTTTCAAAAGAAGAAATACAACTCCATCTATAGACATGAAAAAGGTGTTCCAAATTTCTAGTAATTAGAGCAAAGATTTTTTTTTAAAATGACAAATGTAGGAACTGCAATAAAACAGGAACATTGATTCATTGATGGTAGATTTTTAAACTAGTTTCAACCATTCTGGAAAGCAATTTGGAATTATACACAAAAAGTTACTAAACAATACATTCCCGTTTATTGTCCTGTGATCCAACTATACCACTCTTGTGCCTGTACCCTAAAGAGATCAAAAAAAGAAAAGATCTCAAATATACAAAAAATACTTATAGTAGTGCTTTTTGTGGTGGAAAAAAATGAATCTAAGGGAATTTCTGGCAGCTAAGTGGCACAGGGTGTGGAGCACAGGACTTTGAATCAGGAAGATTCATATTAATGAGTTCAAATTTGGCCTCAGATGTGATCCTGGGCAAATCACTTAACTCTATTTACCTTAGCTCCACATCTGTAAATTGAGCAGAAAAAGGAAATGGCAAACCACTCCACTATTTCTGTCAAGAAAACCCCAAATTGGATCACAAAGAGTAGAACATGACTGAAACAATTGAGCAACCAAAAAGAGAATGCCTATAAACTGAGGAATGACTAAACAAATTGTGGTATAAAAATGTAATGGAATGCTTTTTTGCTGTTAGATATGAGGAAAACAATGATTTCAAAGAAAGATTTCTATGAACTAATGCAGAAAAAAGTGAACAGAACCAAAAACAATTTATTCCAAAATATCAATACTATAAAAAATGATCTATTTTGAATGCTTATCTTTGATCAATTAAATGATCAGTCAAGATTCCAGAAGCCTACTCATGACAGAAAAATAATGGGCAAATATATGACATTAAAAAATTCATTTTAAAATATGTCCAATATATGAATTTTTTGTTTAATTCTACTTATGTAATCCAAAAATTGTATTTTCCTTTTTTCTGTTCTTTCTTCCTTTCTTATTCTCCCCCCCCCCAAAAAAAAAACAGTGCAGCACTGCATAGAGTTCTGGACCTAAAGTCAGAAAAACTTGAGTTTATATTCAGATTCGCAAACTTAGTAGCTGTGTGACTGCCAAGCACTTAACTTTTGTCTGCCTCAGCTTCCTCATATGTAAAATGGAGATGAAAACAGCACTTAGTAATCAGGGCTAATGATATTTATAAAATATTTTGCAAATCTTAAAGTGTTATCCTATGTTCACTATTCTTATTTTTCCTTTCCCTCCTTTCCTTTTTCTTCTCTTCCTTCTTCCTTCAATTAGTAGAGTAAGTTGGAAAGAAAAATGAATAATAATTGCAAAATAATATACACTATACCATAATACTAATATAATTTCTTTTTTCCTTCCTGCTAGGATTTGTTGATGATATGCAAAAAGGGTGGAAATTTTTTGCAGGTTTATCTTTTATCTTGCTATTCTACTGTTTTGATTAATTTTTTTAATTAAAGTTTTAGGATTCTCTAAAGAATCATATCATCTGAAAAAAGCAAAACATTTGTTTCTTTATTCTTTCAGCCCCTTTTTGTCTTATTGCTATAGTTAAGTTTTCTAGAACTATAGTAAATAATTAAACTGACAATAGATATCCTTGTTTTAATATTGATCTAAATAGAAAATTCTCTAGTTTCTGTCCATTAAAATTTATACTAGGATGTGGTTTTAGTTGCAATTTACTAACCATTAATTCCTTTTTTTAATTTTTCAAAAAATAAGTGTTGGATGTTATCAAAAGCTTCTTATGCATGTATTGGTATAGTCATGCAATTTTAATTTTTGTTATTTTTCTGGTCTATCATGTTTATAATTTCCTAATTATAAACCAATCTTTCATTCCTAATTATAGTATATAACCTTTTTTGACTCATTTGAAATATAAACAAGATACTGTTGTAACCTTTTTACTAATAATACTCTATTAAAAAAATTTTACATGAATGTTCATTGAGATATTATTCTTTACGTCTCTTTCTTTAGGTTCTCCCTCTTTAGTTTAGATATCAGAACTATATTTACTACATGGAAAGAGTTTGATGGGGTCTTTTCCCTTCCTTTGGAAATAATCTGTATAATATTAGAATGAATTGATCTTTGAATTGGAATATAATTCCCTTGTAAATCCATTTGGTACTGGAATTTTTTTCTCTATTGATTATAATTTTGATTGCATTGTGGCCAGTCAAGAGTATGTTTAATATTTCAGTTCTTCTTCATTTGTTTTTATTCTCTACCACATTTTTTGTTTAGGTGCTATATACATCTGGGAATATGTGTATTCCTTTCTATTCCCATTCAAAAAACAGAAATCTTACTTAAGGCATCTATTTTTTGTAAAATTCTTTTCCAAAGTTTTAAGTTCTTTCTTATTTATTATTCTATTAGGTTTGTAAAGTTCTGAAAAGAACATAATAAAGATGCATAATAATTATTGTTTTGTTTTCTATTTCTTCCATAATATTTTTCTTAAGTCATTTGATATTGGTATGTGTGTATATATATGTATATATATATATATATATATATATATATATATATGCATGTGTGTATATATGTGTTTATGTATATGTATGCATATATAAATATATAAAAATTTCATTATGATGCTCTTAAGCATAATGCATATTCTTTTCTAATCATATCTATTCTCACTGTTGTCTTATCTGACTTCATTGTGTTTTTTTAATTTGAATGAAGAATAAATTCTTCTTTAAACCCTTTATTTTAAAACTATATGAATTTTTATGTCAATGATGATTTTTATAAACAATATTACTGAATTCTGCTTTCTAATCCATTATGCTGCTGGTTTCTGCTTTATGAGTGAATTAAACACATTCATGTTCATTGTTGTGATTATTAATTGTACAATTCCCTCCATCATAGCCTTTTCACATTTTTTTCTTTTTCCCCCTGCCTACCTCTTTACAAAGAAGGAGACAGAGAAAGTTGGTGCTAAACTATTTGACATTTATAGAAACACAGCACTTCAGAAATTCTGTAACTTCATTAGGATGGATATTCCTTCCAACAACACATATAACAAACATCTAAGTAAATGGTCTTTGCTACTGTAGCCAAAGAAACTCATCCTATAGAGATATTTTTGGTGATGAACTTCTGTGGTAATTATTCTTAACCTTTTCAGTGTGTCATGAACTTCTGGTATAGTCTGTGGACTCCTTCTAAGAATGATGTTTTTGGTTTAATAAAGTAAAACACTTAGTTCACAAAGGACACCAATTATATTGAAATGCAGTTGTCATTTTTTAAAATTTCTACCCCTGCATAATCTGATCTTCTCCCTACAGACATACCATCCATTGCTCAGTTTTTTCCAGTTTGATAAGCCTCTAAGAGCTTGCTTTCCATTGGCATAGTCTTCCATAAGCCAAGGTTGTTCTCCTAGCCATAATGAGATTTCAGATTAAGAATGCAATATAAACATAAAATCAAAGAATTATTGAATTTATTTTCCTTCTTTTTATGTCTCCAGAGCTCAGCAGAGTGTTTGGCACATTTGATGTTGTTCAGTTGTTTTTCAGTCATGTCCAGCTTTTCATGAACCCATTTGAGAGTTGGTTTGTTTTTGGCAAAGAACTGGAGTGGTTTGCCATTTCCTTCTTCAGCCAATTTTACAGATGAAGAAATTGAGGCAAAAAGGATTAAGTAACTTGCCCAAGGTCACATAGTTATTGTCTGAGGTCAGATTTGAATTCAAGAAGATGAGTCCTATTGACTCAAGGCCCAATACTCTATTCACTGTGACACTTAATAACCTACTGTGTGCTTGGGACATAATAGGTATTTAATAAATGCTTCTTGAATGAATAAATAAGGACCCAAAAGTAAATTAATCATCTAGGGGAATATAGTTAGTCAGTTAATTACAAATCAAGCAGTAAGAATCCAAGACAATTTTTGCAGTGGTAAATGAGGGTAATAGACCTAAGGCTTTCTTAAGGTATCTTGCAGCTCTAACATTCAAGGGTTCTATTATTTCAGTCTGCTGTTTCTGAAGTCCAGGAGTGTTCTTTATATTGCATTCCATGACTTTCAGAACTGGTATGAATTTTAAGTCACCATAAGCAAGCAGCCAGAGAAACCTGGGGCAATTTTCCAGACCATAAATGAAGCTCCTCTAACTTAGGAAGTTTTAAAAAAAGAGTTTCATGTGCTAGAGAACCTATGTAATCAAGTAATATTCACAAGCAAAGTTCTAAAACCTATCAAAGGGGAAGGAATAAATAGCAACTCACAAACACATCAGGGGAGAAAAAGAAAAAAGAAGCCAAAGAAAAATATGCAAGGTTATAACTAATGAAAGTTTTCTTATGTCTTCAATTCAGGTAGGATAATATGCCCCATTTCCAGGGCTCTGGGTATATTTCAAGAAATAATAATAATAATTTTGTATATAGCATGAGTTCCCAATGAGACCAGGACCTGGAGTTTAGAATTTCAATTCATATATCATAGTCTCATATTTCTCAACTTGAAATGCCTTGGATAATTTATCAACATTTGAAAAACAGTCCTCAAATAGTTGATAATGTTTAATTTAACTTTGTGTTTCTCTGGGGCCTGTCACTGTAGAAATTAGGAGCTGGAAAAATAATGATTAATAAACATTCACACCATGGAACACTTTGTAACAATAAAGTCATGCAGAAATTATTTTCCCATTTATTTCTCACTACCTTTCCTACAAGAAGTCAATTCTACACAAGAAAAATTGGAGCGAGACAGTCTAACTTGGGAAAATTTGTGTAAGTTGATACAGTCAAAAGCAGGAAAAATGTTTATACATACCTTCATCATGTAAAGAAGGAAAAACAACATTGAAACACTTGAGTATTCTGATCTAATGACTGAATTCAGTGATCAATTCTGCCTTCAGAAGACTGATGATGACATGTGCTTTCATTCTCTCAACAGATGGGTATGGATTGAAGTTCATTTCCCCAGACATGACCAGGTCATTGGTTTGCTTTGCTTAGTAAGAGGTCTTTGTTGTAATAGAAGATCCTATTGGAGCATGGAGAGGAAACATTAAAAAATGATGACATTGTAGGGAAAAAAAATCAGGAAGAAATCAGTCAGTAAAAAAAAAAAATTTGGAAATTTCCACAGGGTAGAAGATAAAAGTCATTCTCTTTTTTCCTACCTCATTGCAGTTTCATGTGAAAAGAAAACCAGACCAAGGGTTAGAAGATCTGGTTCTGACATTTACTAGCAGTATGAATGTGGACAATCACTTGATTATTCAGTGTTTCTGTCCTAACTTCTGCAAAACACAGATAATGTTTGTACTCCTTTCTTCTCAGGGCTGCTGTGAGGAAGGCACATTATAAAACAAATATACATATTTATGCATGTAAACTATTATTGTAAACCTTAAAGTGTTACATAAATATGAATTATTCATGATATCTGGGAATAAGAGGAATAGAAAAAGTATTTATTTGGTTGGTTGTTTGGTTGTCATCCTTTGCTCTTAAAAAAGAATCAAAATATCACTATGTTGGAATCAATCACTGTGGCTGATGAATCCAATATAAGTGGGGAGGTTCTACCACAGGTCAAGCACAGATGATTCACATGAACCTTTGGAATGGATATCTCTCTAAATTTGTTCATCTCACATTTATTTTATGCTCTGTTCACAGAGTACAGCACTTTCTTTGATACAGGCACACCATGCTAGGTGGTCTTTTGTTAGTGTCTCTCATGTCTCACAATTAAATCCAAAGTTCTTCAGAGACCTTGAGAATATCCTTGTGTCACTTCTTCTGAATTTCATGTGAGTGCTTGCCTTGTGTTAATTTTCTGTAAAATAGCCTTTTTGGATAAATTCTTGTTTAGCATTTGAACAATGTGACAAACCCATGGGAGTTGAGCTCTCTGCAGCAGAGTTTAAATGCTTGATAGTTCAACTTGAGAAAGGAGCTCAATGTCCAATGCCTTATCTTGCCAGATGATTTTCAGAATTTTCCTATGGCAATTCAAATGAAAACAATTAAGTTTCCTGGCATGACACTGGTATAATATCTAGGTTTTACTGGTATACAACAATGAGGTGCCAAGTCATATAGGACAGGTCGTTAGCTAAGTGCTTTTTGCTCATATCTGCAAAATCTCATTTGATCTTCATAACAACCTTGGAAAATAGATGCCATTTTTCAGATGAGAAAACTGAGACAAAGAGAGATTAAGTGACTTGCCAGGGTCACAGAGCTGATAACTATCAGAAATCAGATTTGAACTCTTTCCTGATTCCAGGTCACGTACTGTGCCATCAGTTGCCTCTACAGATAAACAATTAAAGTAGATAATTTATTAGCACAAGAACGGTTGTATAATAAATCATAAAATACCTGGTTAACCTCTGTCAGATTTGACCTTATTAACAAGAAGGAAAGGAAATACTTTGTTGTGATGTGCCTTAGATGATAAGGGGACACAACTGTGTTATTTTTAAGATAGCTACTTCTCTAAAACTATTTCTTAAGACACTTGGTCAACACAATCAGTCTCCAAGGGGTTCTTGGAGCAGGAAGGGCCAAGAGAAAAGTGTTCTATGCTCATGGAGGATGTATATAATTAAAGCCCTAACAGGGGCAGCTAGGTGGTGCAGTGGATAGAGCACCAGCCCTGGAGTCAGGAGGACCTGAGTTCAAATCCATTGCCTAGCTATGTGACCTTGGGCAAGTCACTTAACCCCACTGCCTAAAATAAATTTTCAAAAAAGAAGAAGAGTTAAAGTCCTAATAATGATCTGAACGTAGTAAGAGTTGGAAACAGAAGCTGAGCTTGAGAAATCCCAGAGGACAGAGATTTCAAAAAGAAAGGAAAAGTAAGTCTAAGAGAGATCCTGGCAGTGGGCTCTTTTGGGAGGTCAAACTCAAGAAATGAATAAGATTGTCCTTGAGCCCCTAAAAGCTGACATGTCTTGTGTAATGTCATACAAGTAAAAAAAAATAGTAAAGATAAATCCTTCAGTTTTTAGAATCCAAATCCAGGGTTCTTTTAAGGCTCCTATACTGCCTCTTTAGTATATTTTATAATTCAAGAGGAATATTTAAACCAACGCTCTTTTCAAACTATATTAGCTTAGTTTGCTCATTGTACTTCTATACATTGACTATAAACTATATCCTATTTCTGCCTTCGCTTGTGCAAAAAAACCAACAACTATGGGCTCAAGTGGTTTTTGTTGTCCTTTTCAATATATAATGTCCATTTAGAGAGATGTATCCTTAGGTTTTATCACATTCCTTTATTTAACAGTAGGGAACCTGTTTTTGTTTTGTTTTGTTTTGTTTGGAAGGCTTATCTATGTAAGTGAAGTCAGAGTACAAGGGAGAAGGGTTTTATGTGGAGGCTTGGGAGTGAAAAGATATTGAAAGAATACAACCTTAGGAGGAAGAAAGAGCCTACACATGCAGAAATAATTCAAAATCCAAAGCTCTTTCCATCTTCTTCCATTGTAAAAATAACCATCTCCAAACCTTTGCTATTGTACAACTTGATCATTCTTTGATTCCCTGGTCCCTGATTACCTCTTACGAAGGAGCCAGAAGAAATTTCAGCAGCCCAGAATGTGGAAGTTGGAGGGACTTTCAAAGATCATTCAGTCCTACCCAAACAAGAATCTCTTTTACAATACATTCCATAAAAAAAAAGTCCTTGTTAGATTACCTTTACAAAGAGGGAAACCACTATTGAAAGAAGAAAACTTCCTTTTTTTTTTAATGGAAAGAATTTTGTTATAAAATTTGCCCTTATCTGCTTCTTCAAAACTTCCTATCTTGTCAATAGGAGGTGAGAGAAGAAGGGAAGGAATGAATTTTACAATCCCAAGCAGGTCACTTAATCTTCTGGATTGCAGTTTCCTAACCTATAAAAATTAAAGAGCTGTACTAGATATCTTCTAATTTTCTAAATGTAGATCTGTGCCAGCTTTCACTAACCATTCTAATTAATCTTCATTTCCCTATGAACTGCTCTGAAGGAACATCATGCCTCCTTCAGAACAATCTCATCACCTAAAATCTCATCTAAGCACCTTCAATTGCTTCTCCCATCTGGAGTTGTGGAAGGTGAAACAATAAACTCCTCACAAAAGCCTTCCTGTATAGAGGGCTCTGTAGAGATTAGAATTTTCCCAACAACAAAAAAAGAAGAGACTAAGGCAGAGCTCTGAGACAATGGCATGTCCATGGTCCCTCTTAATGAAGTGGAACTTCAAATCTTCCGCACAATAAGAGATGCCCCCTTCTTCTGGACCTTGTATTTATGAAGTTTGATATGCTGTGTTGCCTGGACATTCTAGAGAGACCATACAAAATATAGAATAATTCCATTGGTTGACATATATACTAAAATAAGCAAAAACAATATGCCAGGTTTACCACTTGAGTGAAGCAAGAAATATCTCCATTGATTAGATGACCACAGGATGGCCACTTGCTCATGTTGGACAAGATAGAATGATCTGAAGACATAAAAATAAACTGGGGGGACTATCCATGTAATTGAGTCACCTCCTCCACACTGAGCTTGGTGACTATGACAAGGAAAAAACAAGTGGGGAGAGCCTCTAGTTAGCTTCCTATCCAAGTGATCTTACAATCTGTAGTGCACAGCTCTGGGACTTCAAATGCAGAATTTATAATTGCTACCCCCTCTGTAATCATATCAAATTAATTGATACTGATTAGAATTATTTCTCATACCTCAGAATATTCCAGCTAAGCTCTTCATTTTCCATTAGCTGTTCACAAATCAACTCTCTGGTGATTCCATTCATCTCCCCTCCATTTCAGCTTTCTTTTGTGTATTGACTTTCATTAGAAGACTATAAGCTCCTTGAAGTCAGGTACTGTCTTTCTTTTTGTAAGATCCCCAGTACATATTTGGCACCTAAGCAATGTCAATTGATTATGACTATGACTATATTACTTTTGATATTCTTATAGGATGGCATTAGATTTTTATATAACTTCTCCAAGATCTACTTTTGATTCTTCTTCTAAATCTTTCCTTTTAAAATTTAAGGAATAAATGAGTACTCTTTGCATTCACATTTATTTCTTTAGACAACTCCCACTCACTGTCTCTTCAGAATTGCTTATCTTTATAAGTATAATAATAATATTTCCCTTTTTCTTGGGCTGACTTTCTCTACAGAAATTTAAGGCCTATATAGACAATATCCAACTTTTATATATGAAAACAGCTTAGAAGAAATTAAATAGGGTGGCTAGGTGGCACAGTGGATAGAGCACTGGCCTTGGAGTCAGGAGTACCTGAGTTCAAATCCGGCCTCAGACACTTACTAATTACCTAGCCGTGTGGTCTTTAGCAAGCCATTTAACCCCATTTGCCTTGCAAAACCTAAAAATAAATAAATAAATAAATAACTTGATAGTTATATAGCATAAGTGTTAGACCTCTTCTTTATGTCTTCTGGCATTATTTCTACTATATCCACTGCTTGCTGTTTTCTTTGTGATGAGAGAGGCAAGACATTTTTCTTGACAGATGGATAAGATTGTAGGCAAACTTTTCCCAAGCCTGGGGTCCTAATATGGTGACCTAAGCATTTTCTCTTCTCTCACATTCTAAGGAAAACATCATGATGATCTAAGTATACAATGCAATCATCCAGGATCCAAATAATATCTAATATTTATAAAGCACTTACTATGTACTAGGTACTGCATTTTATAAAATTTTCAAAAGCTTTACAAATATTAACTCATTTGAACCTCACAACACTTTTAGTATCAACATTTTTGCAGATAAGGGAACAGAAGCAAATAGGTTAACTGTCTTGCCTAGGTTTTTTTTCAATTGTGTCCAAATTTTGTGACCCCATTTGGGGTTTTATTGGCAAAAGTACTAGAGTAGTTTGGCATTTCTTTCACTAGTTCATTTTACAGATGAAGAAACTGAAGCAAACAGGGTTAAGTGACTTGCCTAGGAACAAATAGCTAGTAAATATCAGAAGTCAAATTTGAACTCTGGAAAATGTTTCCTCACTCCTGCCCTGGCATTCTATCTGCTGCACACCTGACTGCCCAAGTCAGGCCTTCCTGACTCTAAGGCAGCTCTCTCCACTGCTAGCTGCCCCTAAAAATGTTTCACCCTAAGTCCTTATATGAGATAGCATGATATGGCAGGAAAGGCTCAAAGGTTCACCTTCAAGAACAAATATAAGAAATTTTCAGGGCAGGGTTAGGGGATTAGTCTCTTCTTCCCATTGTGAAATTAGAAAAGCAAATCCCATCCAATAGAGAGCACTATGGAGTTCTCTATTTAATGAAATCATTCCAAGTAATAAAGAATTTTTACTGGCAAGGAGCACTTTCAAGAAATAGTATCAATACTATAAATTTTTAGAGTAAAACAACCAGGAAATGTACTTAATACAAAGATAGTCAGGGAATGCTCCAGAAATAATTACCTAAAGGCTTGGGACAAAGCCAGTAAAAACTGAGACCGAAATTTTACAGGAGGGCTAAAAACAGTTGTTTCAATAATTGACATAATCTCAATTAGTTTACTCAGAAGGGACTCATCAGAAAAGGGTATGAAATAGACTCCTGAAGGAACCTGAGAGAATTGGCAAAAATCAAAATGGACTTTGGGGATTCCTCAGCTTCCTCATCTCCCTCCACAATTCTCATACACTCTGAGACAGACTAACCAATCAAAGAATTGATTCAAGGGGCGGCTAGGTGGCGCAGTGGATAAAGCACTGGCCCTGTAGTCAGGAGTACCTGGGTTCAAATCGATCTCAGACACTTAGTAATTACCTAACTGTGTGGCCTTGGACAAGCCATTTAACCCCATTTGCCTTGAAAAAAACCTCAAACAAACAAAAAAAATTGATCCAAGATGAGGGGAGGGGAGGGGAGGAAAGGGAGGGGAGGGGAGAACTATCCCAAAGATTAGACAGAAAAATAACTATAAAGCAAACACAAAGTCTTGGAAAGACTGCAGTTGGAGGTGGAAGCTAGGACCTTGTTGTCTTCTTTAGTGCCCGATCCCAGACTGGTTTCTCATCTCCAGAACTTGTTTTGTCCCTAATCCCATCTCAGATGCTCTCCTCTACCTCAGACCCTTCAGCATCTAGGCTCATATCCTTGTTAGAGCTTATGGCTTCCACAAGACTCTTGTGGCAGCTAATGGATAGAGCTGTATTACTGGAATCAAGAAGAAAAGATTCTGACTTCAAATCTGATCTCAGATTCTTATTAGCAAAATGACCATGATTGTCTCCCCCCCCCAGCACCATCTCCTGTCTTCATAATTCCTATCTGGCCACTGGACCCAGATGATCCTGGAGGAGAAAGTGAGGTTGGTGACTTAGTACAGGACCTCTTCACTCAAATTCAATTCATGTCCTTGTCATGGCATTATCTCCTGATGTCATGGTCTTCTTCAAGAATGAAAGACAAAAACACATCATCATGACCACGGACAAATCACTTCTCTTCTCTTTCCCTCATTTTCTCAAATGCAAAATGGAAATAATAATATCATCTACTTCCCAGAGTTGTTTGAAGAATAAAATGAGATAATAATTATATAGTGTTTTGCCAGGGACGTATTGGAGCCAGCTTGAACTAGCTGTTGAAAACTTAATTGTAAAATTTTCAGTGTGAACATTCACACTGCAGAAATCAACAAACATTACAAATGAGGGCTTGATTTATTGTTTTGTTGATTGTCTAGACAAAGTAATGGAGCAAATGTTAATAATGCAGCTTAAACTTTAAAAATGTGATCGCACTTTGGTGAACTCTTTAAGTGTTTATCAACACTTCTCAACTTTTCAAATCTTGAAGAAACTATATAAATGCTAGTTGTCGTTGTTGTTTGTTCTTGTTGTCGTTGTTGTTAATATTATCAATGGAGCAGAGGATAAGTGCCAAGACTGGGATCAGAAAGACTCATCTTCTTGAATTCAAATCTGGACTGACTTGATGGGTGACCCTGTACAAGTCACTTAGTCCTGTTTGCCTCAGTTTCCTCATGTATAAAATGAGCTAGAGAAAGAAATGGCAAAATGACTCCAGTTTCTTTGCCAAGAAAACTTCAAATGGGGTCATGTAAAGTCAGACACTACTGAAAAAAATGGCTGAACAACAACTCTCTATAAGATGAAATAGTATCTCTTAGAAATAATGTGCATAATGTTCAACGTATGCCAGTAAAGCTATTAACCATCCTTAGACATATTAGAATTGATTTCTACACTTTGAGAAATTAGGGAAATCACAAAATTCATAGTATTTTGGATGGGAAGAGACCCTCCAATGATCTCTATCTATAGATAATAACACTAAAAACTAATGAAATTAATTTTCCTAAAGTCATTGTTGTAGTCTAAGAAAGAAGGGTCAAACACGCTGCCCGTGTGCCCACATACTCAAGTACAACCTGAACCAGATTAAAAGGTAAATGGGAAATATTTAACAAAAAAAAAAAGTAAAAATATGGGGGCAGCTAGGTGGCACAATGGATAAAGCACCAGCCCTGGAGTCAGGAGTACCTAGGTTCAAATCCAGTCTCAGACACTTAATAATTACCTAGCTGTGTGGCCTTGGGCAAGCCACTTAACCCCATTTGCCTTGCAAAAACCTAAAAAAAAAAAAATTTGATCTCAGACACTTTAAAAAAATTACTTAGCTATGTGACCATGGATAAGTCACTTAACCCTACTGCCTTCCCCCCAAAAAAACAAACAAAAAAACCCCAAGATATGAAACAACATAGAGATTGCTAATTTGTGGTTTTCTAAATTAATAAATGTCCCACAGTTTGAGTGTAATACTGCTGGTCTAGGATACTAGTATAACTGGGAAAGTAAATGTGATAGTATTCATAGAGTATGGTTTATAGTGGATATTTAAATATTTAATATTTAATAGCTCTACCAATTCAGTACCATTAGTATTTCAAGAAATAGTATACTCTCAGAGCAATTGGGTTAATGGGATTCATTTTACTTGGAGTAATTTGGGACTCAATTGTGTGCCCTTTGGATAAAAGGAGTTTAAAAGCAATATTTAGAATTTTAGAGGGGTATTCCTGGGAAGCCAGCTCATCTCCTAACTAACCACTTTTTAACCTTCCTACCTGTAGCTATTTGTTTTTCCTCCTTTGGACTACTATTTTTAAAAAGTAGTACTTTACTTTCCCCCCAATTACATATTGTGAAAATTTTTGCATTCATTTTCAAGATTTTGAGTTCTAGGGGCAGCTAAGTGGCACAGTGGATAAAGCACCAGCCCTGGAGTCAGGAGTACCTGGGTTCAAATTCCATCTCAGATACTTGATAATTACCTAGCTGTGTAGCCTTGGGCAAGTCACTTAAACTCATTTGCCTTGCAAAAAAAAAACTAAAAAGATTTTGAGTTCTAAATTTTTCTCCTTCCTTCCCTCCCCTCCCCTTTTCTGAAAATGATAGGCAGTTTAATATAGCTTATACATGGGCTATCATGTTTAGCCTATTTCCATATTAGTCCCAGTTGTGGAAGAAAAAATAGATCAAAAGGAAAAAAGAGGAAGAATAAAGTAATTGAAGAAAATATGCTTCTATTGATTTTCCTTCCCAAGTCCTTTGTATGTGATTTGAATCATTATGTTGCTAAAAAGAGTTGAGTCATTCACAGTTGATCATCAGAGTGTTGTTGATACTGTGTATATTGTCCTCCTAGTTCTGCTCATTTAATTTTGCATCAGCTCATACAATTTTCCAGGTTTTTCTGAAATTGGTTCATTCATCATTTCTTATTGCACAGTAGTATACTATTATGTTTAGATACCACAGTTTCAGCTATTCACCAATTGATGGACATCCTTCCAAAATTTCCAATATTTTGCTACCACAAAAAGGGCTGCTGTAAATATTTTTGCACATGTGGGTCCTTTCCCCTTTTTTTAATGTTCTCTTTGGGATACTAGATCAAGTAGTGTCATTGCTAAATCAAAGGATATGCACAGTTTGGTTGCTCTTTGGGCATAGTTCCAAATTGCTCTCCAGAATGGATAGATCACAACTCCACAACAATGCATTAGTGTCCTGATTTTCTCACATCCTCTCCAACATTTATTATTTTCCTTTTATTTTTGTCACATTAACCAATCTAGGGGCAGCTAGGTGGTGCAGTGGATAAAGCACCGGCCCTGGAGTCAGGAGTACCTGGGTTCAAATCCCAGTCTCAGACACTTAATAATTACCTAGCTGTGTGACCTTGGGCAAGCCACTTAACCCCATTTGCCTTGCAAAAAAAAAAACCTAAAAAAAAAAATAAAAAGACATATTAGCCAATCTGATCGTTATGAGATGGTATCTCAAAATTATTTTAATTTGTACTTCTCTAATCAAAAGTGATTTGGAGCATTTCTTTATATGCCTATAGATAGCTTTGATTTCTTCATCTGAAAGCAGCCTGTTCATATTCTTTGACCATTTATCAATTGGAGGATGGCTGGTTTTCTTATAAATTTGACTCAGTTTTCTATATATTTGAGAAATGTGGCCTTTGTCAGAGCCACTTACTATATATTGTTTTCCTGCTTTCTGTTTTCTGTATGATCTTGGTTGCGTTGCTTTTGTTTATTAAAAAAAGGTTTTTAATTTATCTATTTTATTTTTTGTATGCTCTCTATCTCTTGTATGATCATGAATCCTTCCCTTCTATTCTGAACTTCTTTTTAACTTCAGTGGAATCTGTTTTTAGTGAAAGGATTGCTTATTTCAACCCTCTGAGTCTGAGTGAACAATTGTACTAAATACAAAAATAGCAACTCCTCCCACTTAGTTAATTGGGGGGAAAGGGGTTAAGAACCCTAATTTCTATTCACTACTACCCTTTCTGGGTTCCTCAGGATATTATTTCACTCTGTAGCTGTTAGGGAATCAATCCTAAATTTCAAAATCCAGAATCTTCCATTCTTGCCAAGATCACAAATGCTATTTCTTTTGAACAAGTCTACTTAAAGTATAGGATTAGGGAGTATGTAGGAAAGTTCAAGGAAAGTTTGAGGGTTTTAAAAACATAATCATGAACTAATTTGTGTGGTATCAGTCAAAAGACCTCAAATACAAAATTCTGTTGGGGTATCATTTACAATACAAAATTAGCACTCATCTCTGGGCTAGAAGGTTAATAAAGTATTTGATCACCAGAAGGGTGTCACAAAAGGTTTACATGAGAAAGGGGGGTAATCTTTATAATTCCTAGAAATTCTGCTACCTGATGATTGGTCATTAGGGTCTTTTGTACAAGTAATTTGCTTATGATACAGCCAGATCACTGGCTCTGACTTCTAGAAATCTTCCTTTATAACTGGGTGGAGGTTCTCATATACATAAGTTTAATAATATTTTGCTCTTTCCAAGACACTTCAAAGTCTAAGGAAATGAATCTGTGAGGTTTTTCTTTGGCATTGGGCATTATACTTAAGCCATGGAATTCTGAACTGGTGGTTACTGTGATTCAGAGCAACACTTTCCTACTGAAGACAAAAGCATAGAACTTCAAAAAGATGATGACTAGTAGAAGAGGGAGAAGGTCTGTTGCAGGAAAATTCACTCATCTACCCCTAAAAAGTAAATGGAAATGTGCTTACTTGCTCCTCTTCTCTTAAACACTTATTTTACAACAGCTGTGTGTGTGTGTGTGTGTGTGTGTGTGTGTGTGTGTGTGTGTGTGTGTGTGTGTGTGTATGAGGTGTTCAAGGAGGGCTAGCACCTCTGATGAGAGGGCTTTTTTTTTTCAGGTCTGGTCATCTACCTTTGGCCTACAGCTGTTTCACTCATCTCTCACCTGCAGCTCCAAGAAGCATGTGCAGCAGCCTCACCCATCTTGGCAGATGGGCTAAACCAGGTTGAGGGTAATCAAGGGGTCTTACACTCATTGATGGAGGTTGTCTACCCTAAGCATGAGAAGAATTATCCCTGAGAATGGGTAGATGAGAACAGTTTGCTCCAATGGCCATGAAGGTGGCTGAAGCTGGTACTGTGTTTTGGAGCTTGGTCATCCTGACTTTTGTCTTTCCATTGGACTTTGGTAACTCTAGTAAAGACAGCGAGTTGACAGCTTTGTTGCCTCAATTAAATCCAACTCACCCACCAGTCAAAACATCATTCCATGATGTCATTTGTCCTCTTCAAAAACAAAGGACCAACAATAACATTTTAAGGTATCATTCCATAACCACTTTGCTAAGAATAGAGGTGATGCCAAACTTTCTCAAAGGAGTCTCCTTTCTCATGATGAAAACATACTATTATTTACTGATATTTGTGAAATGTTTTAAAGTTTGCCAAAAATTTTATATAATTAACTTATTTGAGATTCGTAATAAAGAAGGGGTGTCTTCCCTAACAGCAACATGGGGGTGATGATCAATCTTGATGGACTCACTCATTCCATCAGTGCAACAATCAGGGATAATTTGAGGCTCTCTACAATGGAGAATATCATCTGTATCCAGAGAAAGAACTGTGGAGTTTGAACAAAGACCAAGGACTATTACCTTTAATTTAGGGAAAAAAACTGATCTTGTTATCTCTTATACTTTATGTTTCTTCCTTAAGATATGATTTCTCTCTCATCACATTCAATTTGGATCAATGTATATCATGAAAACAATGTAAAGACTGGCAAATTGCCTTCTGTGGGGGTGGGGGAGGGAAGTAAGATTAGTGGAAAAATTGTAAAACTCAAAATAAATAAAATCTTTAAAAAAAAGAAGGGGTGCCTTGCCCAAAATTCTTCTCACAGTGGGATATTCAAGGCTCCCCCAAACAAGGGGTCCAGTCGTAGTTTGAAGAAAGAGGCCAGGAAATTCCAGAATGATTATATAAGTAGTTTAATAATCCAAGTGAGATAGAGGGTAGTTGAAGATGGAGGTCATATTGGCTTCATATTGAACAAAGACAACTTATTGAAATTCCCATAAAGACTCCCTGAAACTCCCACAGTAATTATAGAAATCAGACAAAGGGGGAAGGAGTTATAATGTATATTAGTGCATATTGGATTATATTTTCACATTTACTTTGCTCATCACTAAGCTTAGGTCCCAGAAACCTGGGCACCAAATCATTTCTGTTTTTGCTAGAGTCCTAGATATGAGACCTTGTACTGGTCATTGTCATGACCCAGTCAGTGTGTTTTCTTCTAAGACATTAATCCTGGTTTATATTATTCAAAGTTTTCAATGATAGGGACTTCATATTATTATCATTATGACCTTCAATGGCAGAAATTTTTTCTAGGAAACTCACATTATCCATGATCTTAACTGCTAGAGACTTTTCCTAGGAAACCTATAACATGGCTTTCACTGTTTAAGGAGTTCTCATTATTCTGGTTTTCGTGAATAGGGAGCCTATGAGGGGTATACCTATTCTTTTTTTCCATGAAGATTGCAAGACTTAGAAAGGTAAGTGACATGATGAGAACCACACAGCTTTGGTTTTTTGACACCAAGTCCAGCATGTTCTTCACTATACCACGCCTGCTCTCATTGACTAGACTCTCCCAGAAGGAGAGAAGAACAAATTACACTTAGGAAGCAGTAATATTTTCTAGCATGCTAATTTTTTAAACTTTTAAACTTTAAACTTTAAAAATTAGTCTAATTCACTGAGATGTTAGACTACTGAGGGACCACAGTGGACATCCAGTCTAGTCCATACCTGAGGATAAAATCCACTTTAATCCACCTAACAAATAGTCACCCACCCCTTTGCTCGAAAACTCTTCATCTCTGGCATCCGTTCTACTGTGGGAAAGCTCTGATTATTACATGTTCTAGCTTGAAACAAGTTTCAATTTGCCTTTCTGTAACTTTAACCCATGACTCCTAGTTCTGCCCTCTGGGGCCAAATAAAACAAATCTAATATCCCTATATTCCCTCCTTTACCATAATCCCCCCTTTAAATATTCTCAGTTCCTTCAGGTGATTCTAATATGCCATGAGCTCAAGACCCTTCACTGTCCTGTTTACCCTACTCTTAGGGACCACCACCCCCAACTTAGCAATGTTCTTCCTAAAATGTGGTGACCAGAATAGAACAAATATTCAGATATAGTCTATTCAGGAGGAGCACAATGGACAGAGGGTAGGGCTTGGAATCAGGAAGATTCATCTCAAAAAAAAAGATTGAACAAGTTTTAGAAAGTTGCTGGTAAGAATCTGTTCAGGTCAGAGTTTGGCAAAATTATCACTCCCTTACCTGGAAGTTTTCCAATAAAGGAAAGGTAACTGTGCTTCTATTTGCATTTTTCTAAGCTAATTCTATGTGACAGCATTAGAAACACACAAAAGAATAACAACTAGGCCTGCAAAGCCCTAATTAGCATTCTTGGTATTCATTATCCTTCATTTTGGAAATATTAACATCACATTTTCTCTAACAGCTTTATGCAGTAACTTTCTCAGATTCCCAAGGTAGGTAATAAGTGCACAGTTTCTGTTTTAATTGTAATTGAACAAATCAAGAAAACTAATATGGTGCATAAACCTGCAGCCCACAAAAACATTTATTAACACTGGAAGAGGATAACAATGGAAATAAACAATAGAGGAATTTATGCCTACATACTGATTACTAATCAGACCATCCCTCAACACAATTTATATTCCCAAGATAAAAAGAGGCATGCTTTGCTTTAGTAAATATATTTCCATTATAATAAAAAAAAAACTTTTAAAAAAGTGTTGCCCAGAAGCAAAGGAAGAAGACACAAAAAAGGAATGAGAACTAAGAAATTAAAAACTAAATGCATGAAGTGGTTCTCTTCCATAAGAATTTATGAGACACCCTACTATGTGCCAAACATTTTGCTAGCTTCTGTAAATTCAAAGACAAAAAATAAAAATAGATCCTGACTCCTAAGAAGAAGTTTAGCTGAGAATAGCCCTTGAAGAATGGGATAAACAAGATGGTGAAGAACTTTAAGTTCTTGCTGTTAAATAAAGTCGTTAGAAGGGGCTACCTGACTCCACTGACCCCATGGACAGAATAGAATCAAATCATCTGGAACCCATCTAGTGGAAACTCTCTCTCAGATGACTGAGTTGTCTAAGGCTCCAAACTCAAGGTTCTAGTTTTGTCTCTGGTCTCTATGGAGACTGGGTTCAAATCCCACCAGAAATGTCAACTTGAAATGAGGACTAACCAAAGTAGCAATGCCATGGATCTTTACTTGAAGCAAGGAAGTTGCAATTTAGGACACAACAAGCAACAAAATTCTGGAGTGCCCAGAAGGTCAGGATTTAAATACACTTCAACAAGAAGTGAATCTCATGGAAGGCATATCTGTTTCAAAGTTGTTTTGTGTAACTACCCAAATATAGAGAAGGCTGGAAAAACTCAGAGACTGGTGATTTCTGGTCAGAACAGTGGGTTCCAGATGCAGCAAAGGGAAATTTCAGAGATACCACAAGACCAGCTTCAACTTGGTTGAACCTGCTCCAGCCATGGTGTCAGTGGGGTCAGGTAACCCCTTCTTGTGACTGAATTTAACAATGCCATATTCAGATCACTTGGAGGAACTGAGAGTGTTTGGTCTAGAGAATACTTGATATTCCCTAGAAATATCTGAAATGGATAAATTAAAAATACAATAATTGAGAATAAAAGAAAAGAAAAAAAATTTTAAAGTATTTATTTATTAGGTACTTACTATGGGATATAAATTCAAAAGGAGAGATAATCCCTGACTTTAAGGAGCTTACATTCTAAATAAGAGAAAAAACAATAATAGGGAGAGGTATGACATGACAATAGAGGGAACTAGCAATTAGATAGATAAGTTTAATGGTGTTTCAATTATCTTGATGCTTAAACTAGCCAATAACTCAGTTCCCCTTATCTATAAACTTGGAAATTTGGATTAGAGGTATTTGTTACTCACCTATTTCATAAAGACATTGACAGTTCCTT